>NC_029794.2:135577583-135582979 GCF_000816755.2 Arachis ipaensis
AATAATATTTTTATTATGTATTATTTATTTAGTTTCATTTTAATAATATAATTCAATTAAAAATAATAGTAACTTAATATAATGCGCCTGAAAATTTCTCGTCTAATAATTCCATGATTTCCATAGTCATTATTAGTCAATGGTCACCACTCCCCCCTACTTTGACTTGTGTTACCTGCTTGTGTGGGTTTTTAAAATTGTTGTCTTCTCTGTCGTTTTATCTCAAAACGACACAACACCGCCCAACATGAACGCACCAACGACACTCAATGCACCTCTCACGCACCCGAAGATTCCAGCCGACGGCGCACCGCCACACTGCCGGTGACTCCTTCCTTACCATGTCACCGGAACCCGTTGTCATCCATCTCCGGCGTACCCTCGCCGCCGCCCTCCTCTTCTTCGCCGTTTCTCTCTCTTGCTTGATTCTCTTCGGAAACTTCGAGCACTTTCGGTTCTTCCCTTCCTCTCATCGATTCCCCAATCTCCCCACCGTTTTCCCTTCGCAGCTCAACGATGCCGACGCGGTGAGTTAAGGTTCTTAGCTCCCCTCTTTATGTAGAAAAGAAAAGTTTGATTTTGTGTTTTCTCGAATAAGGTTTTATTTTTTTGTACTAATTTGAGATTTTGAGCTGAAATCTGTGTTGTTTAGTTAGCTTATGATGTATATTTTAGATTGAAATGTCTTTCAATGGTGTTGTTGGTTAGGACTTGGGAGTTACTTTTTTTTGGATAGTTTTGTTTTCTTTTTTTTAATGATCCAGTGACTAATTATTAATCCCGATGCAATGATGAAACAGAGGAGGATGAAAATCATGAAATCATGCCCCCATTTCCTTTTTTTTTTTTTTGAGAAAATTGTTTCTTTGGATATTATGCAAATTTAGTAGTTGGCTTGTTCTCCAAATTTAGTAGTTAGCTCACTAGTCCGTTTAAGAAAGTGTCGATGGTTTGAATCCCACCATATGCATGCAGCAACCCATTGACCAGTGGAAAACTCTTAAATGGAGCTCCGATTTGCAACTGATTAGTCACTCTGTTACACACAATTCTTCTCCGCTCCTTCCCCATTCAACTCATCTAATCCTAGCCTTCCACTTCAAGTTCGTTATACTAGTTTAGAAAAATGCCTAAATCAACTAATTAGCTAAATTCCGTAGGAAACAAAAAAAAAAAAAAAACTTGTGATTGGAAAGTTTGGATGTCAGGCAAATTTATGGAGAAGCTATCATGGTGGCAGATGGTCATGTGATTTGGGCAAAGTTTCTTTTCCACATCTCATAGCTTAGTTTTCTTCCATGTCCATGCTCTAGCCCTGTTTTTTACAAAAAAAAAAAGTAGTTGGCTTGTGTAATAGTTGAAGAAAAATCTAGTTATATCCTTAATGCCTGTACTTTCTAAGCCTCGCTGCCACTCCACGAGAGGTGTTGAACATGCCGGCTTGTTTACTATGGTTTTTTGTTTGCTTGACAAAACACTGCAGTTGTTGAGGCAAAGTCTGGAATCAAAATCAAGGCTTTCTTGAATTCTTCTTGTGTTTTATTTGTTCAATTTGTTGGTGGAAGAAGTGGTCACAGTTTTTATTCTGTTTGGCTCTTCAGGCTAGCAATGAATATCCACTCGAAGAAATTCTGAAAGAAGCTGCCATGGAAGACAAAACTGTTATCTTAACCACATTAAATGAAGCATGGGCATCACCAAATTCAGTCATTGATCTTTTCCTTGAGAGCTTTAGAATTGGATATCGTACACGTAGGCTTTTGAATCATTTAGTAATTATTGCATTGGACCAAAGGGCGTTTGCACGCTGTAAAGTTATACACACCTATTGCTTTTTGCTTGTTAGTGAAGACAGTGACTTTCATGAAGAGGCATATTTTATGACTTCTCGCTACCTGAAAATGATGTGGAGAAGGATAGATTTTCTACGTTCTGTTCTTGAGATGGGGTACAATTTTGTATTCACAGTAAGTATTTCAATGGCTAATCCCTTTCTATTTCACATGATGTAATCTTTGGAATTGTCTCTTACTGTTATTAACCTGGAAAAGCTTTTCAGAGTATGAAATTTTCCTTTTAATCCACCAAATTGTAATAGCAGCTTATTCATAACCTGATCAACCGCAGCCAAATTTTTAGCCCTGCATTTGATTGTTGATTCTTCCATTATACACACACTAAGTTTCTTTTACATGATGGAGAAAAATTTTAAAAGGAAAAGAAGAATTAAAATATTCTATATAGGAAGCAAGATACATTTCTAAGATGTCTAAATTAGATTGATGTGATTGTATTCCTCTTCCAGGATGCCGATATCATGTGGTTCAGGGACCCATTTCCTCAGTTTCACCATGATGCAGATTTCCAGATAGCATGCGATCATTTCACGGGTAGCTCGTATGATTTAGAGAATAGACCCAATGGAGGGTTCAACTTTGTAAAGTCCAATAATAGATCAATAGAGTTTTACAAATTCTGGTATTCTTCGCAAGAAGTCTATCCGGGATACCATGATCAGGATGTGCTCAATTTCATCAAGGCAGACCCTTTCATCACCGATATAGGACTGAAAATGAGGTTCTTGGATACAGCAAATTTTGGTGGCCTTTGTGAACCAAGCAAAGATTTAAATCAAGTTTGTACAATGCATGCAAATTGTTGCTATGGCATGGATAGTAAGCTTCACGATCTTAGAATTATGCTTCAGGATTGGAAATACTATTTGACCTTGCCTCCTAAGTTGAAGAGATTGTCAGTTATCTCCTGGAGGGTTCCTCAGGAATGCAGGTTGGCTATATTTAATTTGGTTCTTGCTTACCATTTTGATTTACCTTTTGCTCTTTTTTGTTTTAATTAATGGATTCTGATTGGGTTGAAACGTTTTCTCAGCATTGATTCTCTCCAGCACCAAGGTTCACCGGAGATGAGTGTTGAAGAGGATTAGAGTTTCATTGCACATTTCTCATACATGATTATTGATTAATTACATGATGCATCAAAGTGAAAGTTCTACTAGGATGCTGCAAAAACAGACTATATAGCACTGATACTAACATGGAGACAGGACATGGGACACAATATAACATGAATATCTAGGATACTCACTCCAAATTTTGGAAGTTGTAACATTTAAGATACTGATATCATATGTGTATATCTTGTACTATTTTCTTTGTTTGTGTGTTATACTGTGCTCAAGTCCCCAGAAGAAAAAAAAATACAAGCAGGTTGTCATTGTATTTGTAAGGTGTGATTAGTAAGTGTCATAGGACAAAAAAAAATAGACACAGGAAATAGAAGACAAAATAGAAAACTTGTGTCTTCTTCTTGTCTCCACCTTTTATGGATTTTGGGTTGATAGAAAATTATAAGCAAATTTTGTCTCAAAATATTAAACATTTTGCTTGTCTTCCTTAAATAAGTTCGTTGTTTCTGTTAATCACTTGTTATTTCAACCCATATAAGATATTTTACTTTTTCTGTTCTCTCTAATCTCTGGTTGTTTTGTGCTTGAAATATACGAGGATGATTTCTCTAATCTATATAAGAATTTTTCTGGTTAAAGTATGGAAACATTGACAAGTGGATATAGCAAATTATGTAAGTGACATTAATCTGTTCATTCTTCTTCTATTTTACATTCTATAATGTAAGTGACAGAATGAGACTTGAGAGCTTAACGCCTTAACCAAATATGGTTACTAAAAGGGTGAAGTAGCCAGTTCTTTTAATTTAAAAAAAAATTAAACATCTTATTTTAATCTTATAAAATTTTAAATGGGTTAAATATTGTCTGATCGTTAAATTTGATAAGAACAATTAGTATATTCAAGAGTCAATAATAATTAATTTTAATACATAAGTAAAATTGACTCGTTAATGATAAACAACGTAAGTTTTTTCTTTAATTGAGAAGCATTGATGATTGATTGATAGGATTAGGAATTTATTTATAAGAAAGAAATCGAAAAGATGAAATATTACAAAAAAAATTTGATTATGTTTTTTATTTTTCTAATATATTGAAAAAGATATAAATTAACAATAATATTGTTAATGCTTATATTACTTATTCTATTAACTATTTATATTAAATTTAATGATAAAATAACATTAAATTTATTTAAAAAATTCTAAATAAAAATAAAACGTTTAAACCGTTAACTATAAAAAAAGAATTTGACCCAAATATTAAAAAATAAAATAACACTTTACCCGTTATTAAATTTTGCTATATCACGAGGCTCATTCTCCCAGCAAAATAGTTGCAAGCTTTTTCATCCTTTTTTCCTTTTTAGAATGTTTATTTATTTATTATTACAATAAGAGAAATTGTTATTTTGTCAAGCAAATGTTTTTCTTTTCTCACTCTTTTTATCCATTATATATGACATTTAACGATTAGCAATGCTGGGTGTAAATTACCGAATTGGACCGAAAATTATCACAGAACCAAACCGAATTTTACAACAACCGATTGAAAAATTGAATTAGTGTGAATGGATAAGAACTGAATTAGTGTGAAGATGGCTCAAAAATAATTTCTTAACTTTACTCTAATACTATATTAGAAATTAAATATATCTAATTCAACTTCAAAAACCAATTTTTGCAATAAAATTTGCTTCATAGTTATACAGTAAAAGAAAATTATTGATGATGAATTGGTAAGATAAGATAGACGAATCTAGGTTCGGCAAGAACCAAAGGAGGTATCTCTTAGCTTTTTCAAACTGTATCTTCGTTAACTCTTTTTTTTTTTTTCATTTATATATATTAATATTACTATAACTTTGTTAGGTTACAATGCATCTTCTAATCTTGATTAAAGAATAATTAATTAGTAACAGCAGAACGAATTGTGTTTATTATTTTTCTTGTGAGAAACACGAGCTGCATGCATGTGCCTAGTCATCATTTTCTTTTTCTCAGCTTGCTTAATTATTTGTGGGGTAAGTCTTTAACTATATATATTCCAAAAATTAAAATGGCAATACATAAAAAAAAAATGATAAATATATGGTGGAAATTTAGCCGAAAAGGAATATATATGGTGGAAAACTTTCAAGAGAGCTGCTTGAAAGTCGTAAAGATTAAAGATTGGAATATGCTCTTTCTTCTTTTCTTTTTTTTTTCTTTCCCTTTTTTGTGGATTTTTTGAAGCTAAAAAAATTAAATAGGATAAAGCAAATATATAAAATAGGAATAATAATAATGCATGGGAATCACTTGCTACTAGACACAAACTAACGAAAAATACTATAGAGTCATTAAAATTTATTATTTTTAGTTATCAATTAATAATTAATATTTAAAAATATAAATTAAAATATATTATTAAATTGTTAAATTAAAAAAAATTAAAAATAATAAATTTTGATAACTCTAATATTTTT
>NC_029794.2:135583122-135583650 GCF_000816755.2 Arachis ipaensis
TCAACACAATCTATATAATATTAAAGAAAAATAATTAAAAATGCAAAATTCTCATATGTTTGTTGAATTTGGAAAGTCCATTAGTATAATATCGTATCAAAATCCCTGTTAATTAATTAATACAAAGGAAATTGCCCACTCTCTTGCTAGCTAGCTAGCTAGTTCTAAAGAGAGAACCTTGACTTTGGTGCCAAGGGTATCTAATTTTATTTCTTATAACTTCAACTCCCCTGAAAATGTGGCATTATTGGGGCCCATTAAGAATCAAAACAATGCTTTATTTGGGCCCCACTATATTAGTTTTGTGCTGGCATAGTGGCTTTCCATGAAACATAAATAACCTAATTCAATTAACTTGGTCTATTAAAATTTAAGGTATATATAATTTCCTCCTCACACGCTATCCTTTTTGTTTAAGCAAATTAGGTTTGATAAAATGATACTCCATGCATAGATTCATTATATTGCCCATTTAACATAATATACATACAATATATATTAATTAATTTCAAAATCATAAATTCAAAT
>NC_029794.2:135583740-135589060 GCF_000816755.2 Arachis ipaensis
AAAAAAAAAAAAAGATCTTCCATAGCTAAAGAGCAAGACATAGTTTAAAACTTAATTAACAAAAATACTATTTTATACACCAAAATTAATTATTAAAATTAATCACTAATGTATTTGTATATAAATACATGTGTAATTTAATTTATTTTTAATGTATATTTATATTCTAACATATTTTTTTGAAACAAAAAACTCAACACAACAAGGTAAAACAGCTAAAAAGTACAACCTTATTAGTTACTAAGTAACGAAACAAAAAATTCAACTGTAGTCATTTTTGACATTACCATCAACAACTAGAAGAATAAAAATAAATCCACTCTTTGTAGTTCTTAATCGACTTGTTGATAACATTCGCAACACTTGTTTTTTTATTCCTAACTATCCTGTCATTCCTTTCGAGTCAAGTATTTCAGATGATAGCACAAAACCCATCAACAAATAATGATCCGATAAATTTCTCTGCCCATCTTAAAGCCACGTCTCAAGAAACTCTTTAATCCATTCCACCCTAACCAACACCCGATCAATGCGATTGCACGATTAGCCCCTAAACCAAGTAAACTTACGGTCGCTTAGCTCTAAATCTATTAGCTCCATATCCTGTATCCAGCTTCTAAAATCTTTCGCTGCTGCTATTAATGTATTGGCTTCTTTCCTCTCATCCACTGTCACAACCTCATTAAAGTCACCCATATAATAAATTGGGACTTGACATAACCAGAGATAAAACTCAACTCTTCTCACACAGTAAACTTGTCCTCTCTAGCATACACACAAGCAAAACGCACAATTGAAATTATTATTCGTCAGCACCCTTTCCACACAACTATTTCTCTCCTTTATAATAAGAAATAGTATATAGAACCAAGAGATGATCAGCTAAAAAGTAAACAGCTTAATTAATTTATAATTATCTTAATTAATTTTATTCAATTATATTATAAAATATTTGTACTTAATTGGTTTTAATGAAAAATTCAATTTTGAATGGATACGAGGTATTCTCATCGGGTATCACAGTGAAAAGCCCACCAAACCTACTTTCGAGCCTTCATTTTCTCTCTCTCCATGGCGTTAGGCAAATCCTTGTTTTTAATCCAAACAGCGAAGAAGCATCAACCTCCTCCATCCAAGGGATACTCACAGGTCACAGCGCACCCTTGCCGATAAACACTCATTTATTAACGCCATTAGCAGTGCTGCTATTCATCATGGTTCTAATTTTTTCGAAAAATAGTGCAATAATTCACTATTCTTCTCATCAATTGTCTCCACACTATCAATCAAATCATTCAACTTCTGTAGCTTCCTCTTCGCAACGCGCCACCACAAGTCTCCTACCATCTACGTAACGCCGTCTAAGACGTCGTCGCCGGCCACCCTGCAGTCTTCTTCTCCTCCTATTTAATTTTGATGATTCTTTTAACTAGTTTCTTATGTTTCTTTTCCTAAATTTCGGACAATTCTTTTTATTAGTTTTGGATGATTCTTTTTTCTATGTAGTTTTGGATGATTTTTTTTTTTGTGTTTTGTATATTTTTTTTTTGAATTTGGATGATTCTTTTTCATATGTTTTGTATATTTTTTTTAGGATTTAAGTGATTCTTTATCTTATGTTTTGGTGTGTTTTTTTTTTAATTTCGAAATTTTTTAAAAAGAGAAATTAGGATTTGCGTAATAAATGGTAAAATGTGAATTAGAATAAGAAGAGATAATTAATAATCATTAATTTTGTATAGTTAAAATATAAAATTTAAATAATCATTAATTAATGATTATTAATTAATATAGAATGAAATTCAAAATCGCTTGTTGGCTTATTTTTTACTAGATCCCTTTTGGTTCCTAGTAGAATTCAATTATAATTACTTGATTTAAACATCATGTCGTCTCAAATCAACAATAAATCCCCAAAATTGCACTACATCAAATTTAGTCACGACATATTTCTTTATTTTTATCAATCCTAATATATTTACTTTATTTTTTCTCTTAAAATTTTTCACCGTTACTAACTTTTCTATCCCCACCTTCTGCGCTCAAACATTCTCTCTTTTTTTTATGTACACTTTGTACTTTTTATGTACTCTCATGGAGATTTTGAGTTACATATTTTTCGAGATGTATTTAAATTGGATAGATACATTTATAATTATACAATTGGGACAAGTTGCTTCGTTGAACTTATGGTCCACACGGAACTTATCTAATGTCGATGATAGCAGGATAGTAATTGGGACGGATAGAAGAGGTAAGTTAACAGTGGAGATGTTAACAAATATTCATAGCGTTAATGATAAAAATGTTAGAGAAGAATTTGAAAAATAATTTTTAGGTGGAAAAAGATTGTCTAACTCTATTTCACTTTGTGTATTCTTATCTTTTATTCTTAAATATTTTTTCTTTTTTTATATATTTTCCGTATTCTTTATGTACTCTTATAAAAATTTTGATATATATTTCTCTAGATATATTTGAATTGAATAGATACATTCATAATTATTATAAGTGGAATAAGTTGTCTCGTTAGACTTACGGTCCACAAAAAGAGGTAAGCTAACAGTAGAATTATTAACCAATATTCATAGCGTTAACGATGAAAATGCTAGAGAAGAATTTGAAAAAGAGTTTTAAATTTCTGGTTTTATATTGATAACTAACTTTAACAGTTGATTTTAGTATACACATAATATAATTGTACTAATTATATGTAAATAAATATATACAAATTATCTTTACTTGAATTACCATCCTAATCGTTAAGTTTGATGATTATTATGGATGCAAATGATCTAAAATGATGTCCTAGTTTTATTAACGTTCACAAAAAAATAGCTACAAAATTCAAACCACCGAACTTAGTACTCCTTAATTTTTATAGCCACTAATTAATTTATAAAACTTAACTAACTTAATGTGTTAGGTTACTATCATTTTATTTTTTACTATAAAGAAGAACATACTATAGAAGTTATAGCTAGCTATAAAAGATAAGCAATTAATAACATAAAGCACTAAGAATTCGTGAATAAGTTTAATTTGTTTTTATTTTAACAATCTATTAAAAAATTAGAAAAATATAATCGTGTCACAAATACAGAGAATTTGTTCAATTTTCTCCCATGAATTATATATCAACGATGAATCCGATTTTGAGAGTGACAAAGTGAAAAGACAAAGGAAAAGGAGTGATATGAGATTATTTAATTTGAAATTGATAATGATCAAAGATTGGAAGTAGTGGGTCCATGAGACAAGAGGATTAGAATTTAGAAGTTTAGAACCAACAACAGGAAAAATAAGACGAGGTGGCACAAATTAAAGAGTAAATAGAAAATGCCTCAAATGGTTACTACCATTTGTGTCACACTCACATGCAAGATGCCTTTAATTATGCATGGCATCCTCTTTCTTTAGTTTAGTTTTTGAGTAATGAAATGACAAACCACAAAACCTAGAAATTAACACCTACTTTCTAAGCATCTAATCTAAACAAAAGAGTGATGTGGCTAGATATAACGTTTCTTAGTAAAACTTCTAACTAATTATTCATTAGTTGAAAATAGAAATCACAACTAACTAATTTGTTTCTTGCTTACCTCCTTTGATGATTTTAGAATCTTGTACTTGATTTTTAGGGCTTTTTATATTTTTAAAAATAAGTTTAATTATTCTATTAGTCCTTATAATTTTGCGAAATTTTTAATTAGGTTCCTATACTTTTTCTCTTTTTAATTGGGTCTCTGCACTAATTTTTTTTTTCAATTAGGTCTCCTTTGGTAGTAATTGGCTTAATTGTATAGGGACCCAACTAAAAAAAAATTGGCGTAGGAACTCAAATAAAAGGAAAAAAATGTAGGGACTCAATTGAAAAAAAAAATTAGTGCAGGAACCAAATTAAAAAAAAAAGTATAGGGATCTTGATGGTTTCAGTGGCTAAGAGAAGGGGGGGGGTTGAATCTTAGCCCCTTTTTCGCTTGCTAACACTTGCTGGATTCAGAGGAGACTTTTCTGTTTTTAGCTCGTCCCTAGCCACGAGACATTTTCATTTTGTCTCGTCACTTGGCACGAGACATTTTCGGTTTTTGCTCCTGTGCAATAGAAAACAGAAATGAAGTCAATATATATTCTCCATTACCCCTACTCAATTCCCATGCACCAAAAAATTAAGACACAGTTTTCAATTGAGAACACAAAGAAATGATGATGAACCAAAATAATCAAGCAATGATGAGGAAAACAAGAACGTTCCAATTGCAAAAAGCACCATCCAATATCCAAGAGCATCAATTCATGATGACATCCCCTAATGTTATTGACCAATATTCCAATTTTACCCCCAAGAAAGCATCGCCGCCGCCGCCGCCGCCGGTGAAATTTCCAACATCACCGGAACAAATATTTGGACAAGAGATTATACACTTCAGTCATCCACAACACAGCTTGTCAATGGTGGAGATGGGTGAGGTGTTTGTGTGTGTGGGATGTAAGGAATATGGATGTGGAAAGAGATTTGTATGCCAAGAATGTGAGTTTCAGCTTCATGATTTCTGTGCTTTTGCTCCTCCTGCTCTCAAGGCACATCCCTTGCATTCTCAGCACTCCATCTTGTTCCATTCCAAACCAGGTCTTACTCTTTCTCCTCTTTTTCTTTTCTTTTTTTTTTAATGATGGTGTTAAGATTTGACATTAAAACTTGGTGTATATTATCCAAATTTTTACTATTAAACTAACCCTAATGACTCAACAGATGAGACTATATATATATGTAATTTAATTTTAATGTACTCACTAATTTTATACATGCATCTAATTATATAGTGTTTTTTTTTATCAAAGATAGGAGATTCGAACCTGCAACCTCTTAATTGAGTATGAGAAGATTATGTCATTTGAGCTATAACTCATTGGCACCTAATTATATAGTGTTATATCAATAAAAATAACTACTTTTTATTTTGCGTGAATAGTCATCCGAAAAAATAAATGTGATTATATGACTATATAAAACGTTTTACACGCATTAAAATTAAACTATACACATAAAAACATGTTTTAGCTAATATTATTTATATAATTATGTCATGTCTATTATTTGAGATAAAAGAGAAAGAGAAGGAAGGGGAGTGAATGGCATATGCTTGGATATTTGCTTTTCCTTCTTCTCCTTCTCCAGCTCAGATAACTTTCTTAATTAGTCATGATTTTTTTTTTAAATAACATTTTCTTTATAATTATATACTTTCAGCTTTTCCTTCCTTTTTTTTTAATAAAATATTTT
Source organism: Arachis ipaensis (assembly GCF_000816755.2). NCBI lineage: Eukaryota > Viridiplantae > Streptophyta > Magnoliopsida > Fabales > Fabaceae > Arachis > Arachis ipaensis. The sequence continues at coordinate 135,589,025 of NC_029794.2, forward strand.
TTAGCTTTTTTCAACCATATTATGATATTATACATA
>NC_029794.2:135589425-135591412 GCF_000816755.2 Arachis ipaensis
ATTATTGAATTTTTTTTTTATTCTAGAAGTTGATTACTTTATTAAAAATCATGTAAAATTTGTTTAAATATATATAAATATACAATAATTAATTTCTGATATTCATAGAATATTTTAAAATTGTAGGGGTTTTGTAATAAGTCCAATCTAACCCTTTCCACTGAGTTAAATGGTTTTGTTAGATATAAAAATTATTTATGTGTCTTTAAAATATGCATGATCAAATTTTTATTTTCACCAATTTTTCCAAATGAGATATTATTAAACATATATAATACTAATATAGATAATTAAATCTTTAACAAAAAGACAAATATATCTCTGACTTTTTATTTTGCACTTATTTAAATCCCTAAAAATTTAAAAATATAATTAGATCCCCAAAAAGAAATAGGATTTATTGTTATTGTTATAAAAAAAATCGATTTTATTCTAATTTATTAAGAAATTCAAAATAACCGGTTCATTAATACATCCAATAATAATACAACATATAAGCGTCTTTACAAAAAGACGTTTTACGCGTCTTTGTCGAAGCATTCCCCTTAAATCTTAGTTTTAGAATTATTTAATAATTGTAGTACACATACATATCAAAGTTACTCATATATGTATATGATGAATTTCAGCTAAAAGTGGAAAAGTGAAATCAAAATGTGATGTTTGTGGGAAACCAACCAAAGGCTTTGCATTCATATGCACTGCATGTGGCTATCAAATGCATCCATGCTGTGCCATGCTCAACACTGAAATTGACTACCCACCCCATCCACACACCCTTAAGATCCTCCCGGCCGCCGCGACCGCCTCGGCCGCAGACTCCACCGGCTTCATATGTGGGGAGTGCAAGAGGAAGAGGTCAGGTAGGGTGTATAAGTGCACTTCTCCTCAATGTGAGTACTATATCCATGCTTGGTGTGCTAAGAGCAAGGTTAATGGGCTCAAGGCCCATGGTATAAAACCCCCAGAAAAGCCCAGCATGATTGCCACTGCTGCAAAAGTTGCTTCACAAGTTGTTATTGAATTCATTGGTGGGTTGGTTGAAGGCATTGGAGAAGGTGTTGGAGAAGTTCTTGTTCAAAACATTACCAAAGGAAGTGCCAATGATCATTCTCACACTTCCAATACTAGTAATACTACTAGCACAAGAACTAGGCCTCACTAATTAAGTAATTAATTATTATATTTGGGTAAATTATTTTCATTTTCCTTAAAATAGGTCATATATATTGCACCCCACATTTTCTAAATACTAAGATTATATATATATATGGCACTTGATTAGTATTTTAATTACCTTTTTTTATTATAAAATTTGGGATTAAGAAGATTGTGATCAATAGATACATATTTGACAAATTAAAGTGAGAAAAATCCAAAACAGCCCTGACAATTATCTCGAAAGACAACGAGGCCCTTGACAAAAAAAAACTCAACCCGATCTCTGACAATTACTTCGAAAGGACAACGAAACTCCTGTGCCAAAAAAAAAAATCAATGTTGNNNGGGTGGGGTATTCACTCAATTAAAGATTGTGATCATATATAATTAATATCACCTAGTTTTTGGAAAAATGTCAATATGATTTACCCTATATAATATTATATATTATTGTATGGTGAATTAGTGTTAGTGGTAATATGCTTAAGATGGCTCCATTGAATTAATTATCACAAATTGTTCCATTATTGTATTGGGAACGATAAGGAATTGTATATCATTGATTTGTGCAAGTATTTATACCTTTGCTTTTCTTCTCTTATGAATATTTTATATGGGTTGGGGAAGGGATCTAAAAAAGGTGGCAAGTAATTGTTCTCCATTGTGTAATTTTTGTTTTACTATTATTTTTATTATTATGCTGAAGTGTTTGTTATTATTATATTATTGTACAAATTTATGTTATAAATATTGTAAGCATTGGTCAGCCTTTTCTTTTTCTTTCCGATAATTAGATAATAAAAATATTAGGGCCCAATATTAAGTG
>NC_029794.2:135591598-135592959 GCF_000816755.2 Arachis ipaensis
TAAGTGAAAAAAATAGAGTTAACTAATATTTATTTAAATATAAGATTAAAATATAAAAAATATTAATCCCTTAATATTTTTTGATAAATAATACATAACTTTAAAAAGAGATAAATAAGAGATGATTAATGATTGTAAAAATAAAAAAGACTACCAATCTAAAAGGCAAGGAATACTAAATAAAGGCCAAAACAAAATCTTAGTACTCAAAACCTCATCACATAAAAACAATCAGGGGTGTGACATAACAATCACCAGTATGCCAATTCTTTTCTGATTTAATTTGCCATGTTAACAACTGCTTCAATAAGAACATTTTAAAGATATAAAAGGTTTGGTTTGTTTTTGTTTTATTTAGTTTTATTTATCTTTAAAGGTATAGCAAGAGAAGGTATATAAAATAGGATTGAAATTGAATGACTCATATTAGGGGTTTGTGTGTAATTTGGGGTAGAAAGATATTCGATGAGAAGAAATTGATCAAAGAAGAGATGTTCTAATAAGACATTTTTCGATTTTACATTTTAGTTTATTAGTAATACAATATACTTATTCTATATTTATACTTCTTTTTTTTTTTTTCGTTTTTTCATGGTATCTTCTAGTCTAGCAGATTAAGAACTGATTCATCATGGATCAGAGCTATATTTAAAAATTTGTTGTTGGTAAATAAATTTCTGTAGATACAACAAAATTTGAATTATTAACATTTATTTAAACGAACTAGTGACCTAACCACTCAATTGACCTTGGTTGGTCTATTATCCATTTTTATGTTCCATTAATTGGGTTAGTCCTTTTTTTGGTAAGAAATTGGGTTAAGTCCAATTATACATAATCTTTGTCTATAAGTACTGATGGGTCAAATGGGAAAATTTTAACATGATCCAAGTTTTTGCTCGATTTCTAATTGGGCCAACCTTTTGATCCACAATAGCATTACTAAAAAAAAAAAAAAGAACCAATCTGTTGACCAAAAATATATAGAATAATATAATTTTGGAATCAATGAAAAATAAAAAGTAATTCAATAATAACACAAAATTTGGAATCAAACGGAAAATAAAGAAAGTGGAACATAATTTTGTCCATATTATCAGGCTTATAATTTCCTATGCTTAGGCTCAATATTATCAATAGTTTATGTATTATACTAGGTTTTATAGTTCTTTTAATTTTTCAAATAAAGTATCTTTCTTCGAATGAAGTAACTGATTCCTTCGCATATTCTATGCTCATTTCAGGAAATAGATACTAGCCAATAATTTTAACATTAATCGAATTCTAAAATAAAAATTGTACTTTCAACATTAATCCGTAATATGCTTTTTAATATCGGCTAGAACATAGAAGTATCATGC
>NC_029794.2:135592990-135593924 GCF_000816755.2 Arachis ipaensis
TTGCTAAAATTTTCTTTTAAAGATTAACGGCAATCAAATTCTAAATTTTTTTTCACTCAAATTTTGATATGTAATATAAAATTCTTTTTAGGTAGACTCTTGTGTCTACCACAAAATCTAAATCTAAAGTATCATATGGTATGATAAGGAATTATGGATAGCTAAATATTAGATTACGTGAAAGATTTTAAGTGCCAATATATTAAGATAAGATTAAGTTCTTGAGATATTAATTAAAAAAAGAAAAGAAAAGAAGCTTAGTTTACGGCTGGAATGGTGGATTTGAGTAGCCATATGCACAGCTGTGATCTTCAAAAAAGTTTGCTTAACTTTGGCAGTTAGTTCCTCTGATCTTAGAAAGGCATTTGGGATATTTCTAACCCAATTAGGTGCACAGTTTCTACGCGGAGAATTAATGGTATCTTAAGTAGGATATTTTCAAAGACAAATTCTATGATGTCTATAATTTTGGTGTCGAATTTGCCGAACTTGTTTTGTATGGTAAATTTTAAATATTAAAAAAATATTTATTTTTATATTTTTAATTTAAATATTAATTTTTATCTTCTTTTAATAAGTTAGACAAATATAAATAGGCACGACAGAAGCACTATTTTCAAATGTGTCTTAGAGAAGAAAACATTTTGCCTAAGGTTTTGAATGATGTGACTATTATTTCTCGGAGGTTGCATTTGTATATATTTAGCTTCATACACTTATATTTGTCTCATAATTGCATGCCATCTTGTTTTTTCAGGTGGCATGAAAGTGATGACTCAAAGTGGAGAAGAATTGGCTAAAGTGATTGAAAAAAAAAAATCTTTTTGAGTGAAATACAAATTACATATGAAAAATTAGATTATTGACAGACTTATTTAAGGAAGTACCATTTTGTTAGATATACTCTATCTATCTAAAAGATAATACTTTTGTT
>NC_029794.2:135593930-135595537 GCF_000816755.2 Arachis ipaensis
CAAAAAAAATCAATATTTTTTTCTTTATAATAATAATTTGATAAAAATTCAATTTTTTAATTATAAAAAAAATATTGATTTTTGAAAAAATGACAAATAAGTTACTAACAATCTAAATTAAAGAAACGCAATCAATTTAATGAATAGGGTTGCCATACGAAATGACGTAGTTTTGAAGGAGAGAGATTTATCTATCCAATTTTTAAAACTACTCTTCCACTTATATGCCACGCCAAGCGACGTCCTGGCGTCATTAACCTTAACTTTTTGGAACGAGATCTTGAAAAACGGCTTTAAATTTGGCAATATCACCCAAACCAGAGAGATGAGATTAGACGAGCTTATCTTAAATGAGGTTCATATTAAAAATATTTTGACAATTATTTTCTATCTGGCCCCCCCCAAAATTTTGTTTCAAGTTCCGCCACTGATGCCACGTTACATCCCGTAACGGGAGTCACGTTAGATTTTTTCGTTGGTCTGACAAAGATATTTGCATAGAGGGACTAATCTGTTAAACTTTTAAGAAAGAAAAAAATTTTAAAATATTTTCAAATAGTCAGAGACAAAAATGTCTGCAAGACAAAAGGGCAGAAATCTATTTATCATTTTCTCTATTATTTTTTACCAGCACTTTTAGCTATAAATTCAATATTTTTAGTCTAACAATCTAAATTTTTAGCCTATATTTTAAATATTACTAACTAACAACTAATCAAAATAATAAAATTTAATAATCCTCTAATATTCTTTTAATAATTTAAAGCCTCAGTCCTTACTCATTCGGTATAGCTAATTGTTGGTTCAAAAGAAGCTGTGTTTCTCACAAAATTGTTTTGATATTTCACTCCAAAACTTTGTTAAAAATCTCTATCAATACCCCAAAAATAATGTGAACAATATCAAATTTGTAGTTTCTTATAGCCGCGTTTGATCATTATTAAGAGTCCAAGTGTCAATTCATAAGTTACAGAAAAAAACATTACGATGTGGACATGGCGGATGATACAAGTTGGAAGGTAAGGTAAAGTAAAGTGCTAAAAGGGATATACATTTATAAATTTTAATAATATAATTTAATGTAAGATATAAAATATTATTGGTGGTGTTATCTTCCACGCCTAGGATATGTATGTTATAAGCGAGACCTCCCAATCAATGAATGTGGTCCAAATTGCCAATAAATTGATGAAAACGAAAGCCATTCATTCAATTCATCATTCATGTGCTTTCGATTTTGACGCAAGAAATAATGCAAGTTGGCCACAGTATTTTGTATTCAGCTACACCCTACAAGTACGTCGGTACATATACCTAACATTTTTGAATTATTGATACTATTATTATTTATATTTGGAAAGAGATTTTTAGTAACATTTTTTAGCATTTTTTATTTTTTATTTTAAATTTTTTCTTTTAACATAGAATCTAGGTTTTGCCTCTTGGTTAGAGTGGTAGACATGTGTCTCTCATATTAAGTTCCACAGCTGCTTCAGAACCAACTATTAATAACTCAACATTAGGTATCTATTGATTAAGGTGAATAATAAACTTTGCACATATTCTTTATATAAAAAATATATATATTAGGAAAAAAAAAAAGTAGT
>NC_029794.2:135595601-135603581 GCF_000816755.2 Arachis ipaensis
TGTGTGTGTTGTGTGTGTGGATAACTGGATATGGATATAGTCATCAACAATATCTGCATAATTATGAATTTTAATTATATGGATATATTAATTACAAGAATTAATTAGTCATAGATGCACAATTCATAAATCAATGTCAGCTTCATATATTCTATATAACTAAAACCTACACTTGGTTTCAGTGGTAGCTATCACATATGACGTATCAATTATTGATTTAATAACATTATATTATATTAATTCAAGACCAACATAATTAAAAACACCCTTAATTAAATTAGAATTATCAAATGTCAATTTGTTCAAATATGACCATAACAGACATAATAAAGTACACAGCAATAGCAGCAGCTACAATTGTCAATGATGTATTGTGGTACCGTACTATATATGAATATATCCAAGCAAATGAAATTATGGCCACTGGTTAAGAATAGAATCCTCAGCCATTGAGCATATAATGTAATCTTAATTGGACATACACTAATAAAGAAAAGGACCACGGAAAAAAGTCAAAAAGACATCATAATTAAAAAATCACATGCAAATGATAGCAGAAAGGAAAGGAAAGGAAACTGAAACCATGAATTTAATAATAATAATAATAATAATAATAATAATAATAATCATCATCATCATCATCATACAGATGGTCAGCAGAAACATCATAATTACACAGCCACTTAATCATAATACCCTGTACTTGTGGCCTTACTGCTCTCATAAGTCAACTGCTTTGTTCTTGAAGCCATGCACCACCTTCCAACTTGAACATGGAGTAAACAACCAAATTCATCCTGGAGTAGAATAGTTTTGGACATATAAGTTTCTTAACAAATGAAATCTCCAGCATGATCCTTAAAAACACTAATGATTTCCCTAAAAGTGGAATGATATAGTTTGATTTCTAAGGGACTATGTTGTGAGATTTTTATTAGTGTTCAACACTATTTTAACTCGAGAACATTGATACCCTTAATTCTGAAATTCCAATAGGACCTTATCTCAAGTCAGAATCTGCAAAGAAGGCACTAGGGCAGCCACACTTTCTTTCTCCTTGATCTTCCAAACAGCTCTGTATCGATCGATATCGATGTGTGAGGTGTTTATGTTGGGCTCTCAATACAATGCCCGTTCCCCAAGAAAAGCAGTTCCGCCTGCGACGAAAACAGCAACCATTGGGTTCTTTTGTTACCCCCTAGTTGATGACTCCGATTCCCTTTATGCCAAACTTGTCTAGCAATAGCAGTTATATGGTGCCATAATCCAACTTCTCCCAATTGAAGGGCGTAACCGAGCCAACCCAAGGGTGTCCTCGCAAGAACAGACAGACACAGACACATACAGCGGCAATAGCTAGAATCGAATGAATAAAGGGTCGGTGGTGACCAAAGCTCCGTGAACCAGGGATTCTGCTGCTGTAACGAACATCCGCCATTGCACTACACTTAGTGCAGGAATTCTGACCTCTTTTGGTTTGGTCACTTTGCCTTTGCTTAAGCTCGATGTCCATTGATGAATGCTCTATCTCGCTATTAATTGTTACTGAAACATGGCCTCTTCTTCTATTGGAGAGTTTTCGAGCAACCAGCACATTATAAGAATGATTATTCCTCATCATGGCATAAGCATGCGGAGTCTGCCCATTTGCATCTAGAAGAGAATCCCAGCTGTTCAACCCAATCTACACCACCACAAGAAACACTGATCATTAGGTGCTTTATAAAAGGGAATTATACATGCATCTTCTTTATGCTTGTTGAACATACTGCAAGAATGACTTCAGTGTTCACTTCGAAGTTTTAAGTTTACAAGAAATAAAGACACCGAAATGTAATCCACGTTTGTGGAGAAAAGTGTGCTGAAATTAGCACTAAATAAGACGTCCAAATGGAGAGTTTCCTATATAAACCTTATTACTAAAGTAAAGCCGGTAAATTTACCTCCTGCGGATCATTTGTCAAAGAGTCAATTACACCCTCAGATGACGATGTGCATGCTGCCAAGTGCAATGGCGTAATACCATCAGGGCCAGCAACATTTGGCGGAAATACGTACTTCCGGGATGCATCATTGTTGCTAGGCACAGCATACTGAATGAGCAAATCAACCATGTTAACATACTTTCTTTTAACCGCTCTATTCAGGAGTTGGATTGCGTTGAGCATCTCCAATGATGCCGTTGACGACCATTGGCCTTCCAAGTATTTTTGAACCAACATATCCAAGAGTGTTTTAACTAGCATACAGCAATTTCTTTCCACAGAAAATGTAAGTATGAATCTGAATCTGTCAAGTGAATAATCTGGAACCAAATCCGTATATGAGAACCTTTTTCTTTGGAATAACCACCCAAGCTCATTCAGGAAGTGTAGAGTCTCCTCCCTTGACCTTGGTCTTCCAAGATCATATCCATGCTCATCTGAAATGGCATCACTTGCATTTTCTTCCTTGTCGAATTCAGATTCAAGTGGTCTCAATTCCTTACAAATGGTTGCATCAGCTATTATCACTGGAAAACTGCTACCCTTGAAACCATTTTCTACCTGTTCATGAATGACGTTGCATTTATTAGATACAAACTTTGCACAGGCAAAAGTTTCAGGAAAATATGCATGTACTGCAAGCAAATAGAATTCTCTACAGGGATAGTAGTTAAAAAAAAATGATTAAGAACTCTACCTCGATAAAACAGCGACCCAAAAGACCAGGAGAAGCATCCTGAACTTTAATACCACTCAATTTTATCTTGTCATAGGTCATACCATAACATGCAGATTCAACAACTTTTATGGGCGTGTAACCGCCAGTACCTGTGCAATGAATCCTGCAAAATTTAGAACGAATATCAGGAGAATGGACCAGAAGGAGGTATAAAGCATCACACAAATAGAATGTGGGAAAGTGCTACTGACTTGGTGCCAGGATTTGACAGGTTTCTACCCTTCAATGAAAAAGAGGTTTCTTGTCCACTAACAATTGCCAAAGGGGACACTGATATCAATTCAGGAGACCTCCAAGTTCTCCATGGCTTGCATAAGTGAATTTTTCCTGGATTTTCAATTCAAATGGATCTAATTCAGATAAAGGAAATTTAGAGAAAAATGGCACGTTTGATCTTCTAAAGTTTGATTTTTTTTTTTAAAAAAAAGAGAAAACTATTGAGATAAAGAGGCCAAAAAAGCATATCTTAAGCATAAAAAGGTTCAAGTCTGCAGTCATGGATTAGTACACACCATCTTTGTGTAATGCTAACTGATTGCCAGAATGAACCAGAAACCTTCCAATTCTCCAAAAGTCGGAATTGCTTTGAATTAAAGAATGGACATGTTGCAGGAAGTTTTCTTCTAGCTGCAAAAAACACAATGAACAATTAATCAGCAAGAAGAAACATAAAAGCTATATATGCACGTGCATCACAGCAGTTCACTTACTTGCTCCCAGGCAGCAGAGGACATTGAAGCATAAAGCGACAGTACCACGCAGCCCGGCCTAATGTAGCTCTCCATATCTGATGGACTATTAGAAAGCCAATTGTAAATCTAGGAAAGAAAAAAGGGAAGTTAGTAAACACTATTATTTTTGCCAAGCGCAACTTTTTACATTCAATAAGATTATAAGAATAACATCATGAGGACACATGTTGGCACAGCATTTTACCTGTGTTCGCAGTGTTCCAGGGAAATGACTAGGATCTTTGTCAAATAGCTTGAACATTATTCTCCCAGTGCGATCCTGTTGGCATACCCCAACAATATCAAATCACTCACAAAAATGAATTACCTAAGCTTGCTTGGATATAGGCAAGATAAAACAAAATTACAAAATTGATGTCAAATATAAACCAGGAATAAGGAAATCACGAAATACCTGAGCATCTGAATTCAAACTTGGAGGTGAGTGATCAGAACCAGAAGATGCATATCCAGCTTGAAATGGAACACTTTGAAGTGAGCTAGGCTGGACTCTGCTATTTGGCGCATTAAAGAGATTAAGAGATATATTATAACTTTGACTTTGGCTAGCTTCTTTATTTGCATTTACTTCTCTTCTGCTTGGAACGCCGTCAGCCTTGAGACCTCTAGCCACACCTTGCAAATCGAATTGATTGTCCACAGCAGGGGAAGATGATGGTGACCTCTCTTCCACAGGATTACTGCTGTCAGAAGAGAAATACTTTTGCGAAGGTGTCAATTTTGGCGGGTTGCCAACTTCAGGAGAAGAACTAAAGAGTTGCAGTGGCAAATTAACTCGAACTTCTGGGAAGTCTGAATCTTCAACTGGAGATTGCGAACTGCCACTACTTCTTTCGTCTCCAACAGAAGCAAATTCTTGTGGATATTGTCTCATTTGTAAACTTTCACCAACTTGGTCAGCACTAGCCCTAGACTTCTCACTGTCACTACTCTGGCTACTCTTTTGAGAGTTGGGAGTAGATGCTGATAAAGTGGTTGAAAGAACAGCAAGCAAGTCCTTCGTTAATGGACCAGAATTGCTCTGGTTCACTTTGTCATGATGATAAGATGAAGTTTGTATTTGACCTTTACCGCCAACATTGAGCAACTTTGCTGCAAGATCAGCTGGCAACGGTATCCGATTAAGAATCTGAACAAGCTGGTCTTTATCCGGAACTTGTGACGCAATCTTGCTTCTGTCCTCAAACTTACCTACACAGAATAATTATCACAAAAAACTTAATTGTTTCTTTCCTCAAATTTTCCTACACACGATCATTATCATCCACAAACATAGCTAGATTAATGGCACGGATAAGAAACACAATACCATTTGGCTTCTGACCTTGTGAACTTGCTATGGCACTCAATAAATTGAAGATTTCTGCATTTCCAGTAGCCACACTCTCAGGCTGCGACGTGACATCTTCCGGTTGGGTCTTTCTTCTCCGGCGGTTGTGCCCAGCCAGTCTACGTCTACAGCTTCGCTTCCCTTCATCAAACTCCGTCAAAGGGTGAAACCTACGCACGTAAAACAACATCAAATAATAGTTAAAAGGAATGAAATTCAACACTATCATGGCAAAAACAGTTATTAAAAAAAAAAAAACTCAACATCCATCAATTTTGAAAACAAAAGTATAACCAAAAAACTATAAAATGCTTAGTCATTTCAACTAAAGATTTCTTCCCTTCTTGAAAAAAAAAGGAGATTTGGTACTATTACATCAACATCCATCAATTGTAGAAACTTATGCTATGATTGTAAATTCATCAAACAATTCATCACAAAATTAAGGCAATTCAAAAGAATTGACTAGGGTAAATCAATTAACACCTGCTACACTGCTGGCAGAACCTTTGCATTTGGTTCCCAAGGGGGGCCTTCGAGGCTTTGCTATGAAGCTCACACACTTTGTGCCTTCTATGATAGTCTTTTGCACTTGACAGATCTTCCTTGCAGTTATCCACCTGGCACATCGGATACGACGCCGTTCCGGTGGGTGAACCAGAACGCACTCTCTTACTCGGCCGCGACACGCTCGGGTCAACGCTTCCGCCGCTGCCACTAACACCACTGCTACCGAGATTTAAACGCAGCGTTTCTTCCTCAACTGAAACGACACCGTTTTGCTGCGGTACTGGCTTCCCGATAAACCTGACACTGTCCCAGCTCCACGCGTTTGGATTCCAATTACCGTTGGAGCTGCTCTTATCGACGTCGTACGACAGATCGCGCTTCTTCGTGGTGGCGGTAGTAGTCATCGGTACATCACAGAACCGACTTTGAAGTGCTTGGTGCATAAAGATCGGAGGAGCCACCTTCTCCATCTTCAAAATCTTCAAAATAAAACTATAACCAACAAAAACAATAGGGTTTTCCAATTAATTGTATAAAATTGAAGAAGACAAAGTCAGCATCACATGTCTGAAGAAATAAATGAATCCGAGGATGGATGGTATAGAATTAGATGAAGTTAGGTGAATTTGGCAACAGAAGAGAAGAAGAGAAGGGATCTGAGAAAAAGAGGAGTAAGATGCATTTTGTGTTCAAAGAGAGAAGTTGCTTGCTGTACTCAACTTGCATCAAAGAGACACCCTGTTGGGTTGGGGGGGAGTGGCAGAAAGTGTAAATAAGAGGAAGAATGAGGGGGGTAATTGGTAATTAGGGTTTAAGGGGCCGAGCCGACCATTGGGGCGCAGGAAGAATCCAAGGAGGTTCGCAGTCCCCACTGCTCAGTCATTCCATTTTCCGTACTACTACTGCTGCTGCTGTGACTCTCATGCTTTTACTTTCCTCACTAAATTTAATTACTAAATTCTCTAATATTAATTTGCTAAATCCACTCTTAAACTATATTTGCGTTACTTTGGGATATATTATTCATATATATTCTTTTCAAAAACGTTACGTAAACGAATTCTTTTTTTAGTTAAATTTTATCTAATTTTTTTTATTCTTCTTCAATTAAAACTTTTTGTTATTAATTCTTAAATTATTTGGCAATGAGTTATACTTCAAATGGTATAGTCTCTTCATATTCAGTGGCGGAACTTGATGATTAATATAAAAATAATATTTTTATATGAAAAAATTTTTGGATCAACATTTTTATTAAATTTTGATTAATATTTAATCAGTAAAAAATAAAATGAGTAATTATATATTATTAGATATAAGGATAAAATATTAAATTGGTTGGTCTCTTATGTTTGGGTATAATTTTATTTTGTTTTTTAAGGTTTAAAGTGTCCTATTTAAATCTAACAAAGTTTTATGTCGCACCGTGAGGTCAAAATTAAATAATTAATAGAATGTCCTACATGACAATAGTACAAGAACAAGATCGATAATTTAGAGAACAAGTACAAACTCCAGAGGAACAAAATTAACTGTGGATATATCAATATATTTATTTATTATTTTTCTTACGATTTAAATGAAATAATATTTTCTATAGAACTAAGGAGAATGATAAATAAATGTATTGATGCATCCACGGTTGATTTTATGCCTCTAGAGCTTATACTTGTTATCCAAATTATCGAGTACTACGTAAGATATTCTGTTAATTATTTAATTTTGACTTTATGGTAGGACTACGTTGAAACTAAATGAAACTCTTTTAGATTCAAATAGAATATTTTAAACTTTAAGGATTAAAACAGAATTACGTCCAAACGTAAGGAACCAATTTAATATTCACTTCAAAACAATAAAATTAATCCTAACTAACTACTAACAATACATTTAAAATGCTAACCTTTTTCTATCTTTAACTGTTGCCGTTTTCCTTGCTGCGGGAATGTGGGGCTGCCGTTTTTTCTGGTTGTGGGGATGTGGGGTAAACAAAATGAAGAAGAAAGAATGAAGACTATGGATATTATGGGCTGAGGAAGAAAGAATGAAGGAAGAAGAGAGTTGGCGTTTTCATCAATGTGTGGGAAGAGAGAGAAATCTGCCACGTGTTGATCATGCACAACAAAACGTCGATAACGTTTTGATCAAAACGTCAGTGACGTTTTCCACATAACGGCGTTGACGTTTTCCTTCCAGTATTTGACGGTTCCCATAGCGACGTTAAATTTTCCTGTTTGATCATTTTGGTGGGTAACACCACCTTTGGCCCAATATTAAAAAAAAAAAGTTCAATTGATTAGGATAGAATTCGTACGGGTGTAACTAGGAAAAGAAAAATGTAAACATTGATCAATTAAGTAAACAGTTAATTTAAAAATAAACACTTATTCTTAAATGAAAAGTACTCATCTAGGCTTATTGATTTACTTTGCTCCTTAGTCCTTACTAATTTACTGGTACTTTTATTTGTGTAAGTATATACTGGAAAAAAATTCAGTGTATCTAACCACAAAAGTAAAATGAACAATTAGTTAAGAACAAAGATAGCATTGACTTACTTTACTAACACAAAATTTTACCACCTGGTTTAATTAATTATTATTACATTAAATTTTTTCACTATTAAGATATGACTCTGTGATTGACATTTTGTGAGAATGATCC
>NC_029794.2:135603642-135631079 GCF_000816755.2 Arachis ipaensis
ATGATCCTTTTAATTTTTTAATCTGTTATTATTTTTTTTATATTTTTTATTTTACTTATAAAATTAATAATGAGAGATTATACTTTTCTTTTTCAATTTTTTAAAAAATTGAGAGAATCTATTTTCACATTTTACTAGTCTAAAATTTTAAAATTTTTATGTCTAAAGTGAAATTGAACCATCAAAATGATGTTAAAAAAAAAGAATAAATTCGTTCTATTTTAACCACACTTCAAACTTTATATTAGCTTGTCTAAATAACTTTTTTTTTTTGGATTTTTTAAAATGAGATGAGAACTAAAAGAAAGAAGCATGATTTAAATAGTTTACATTATTAGTGTATAATAACTAAACTATAATTAAAAATGACCTGCTCTTAAGTGTTTAATTAGAAGTGAATGTTTATAAAAACTACTATAGACAAAGTATAGTTAGTTTCTAAAAGGAAAAAACTATGATGAAAAAGTATATCCGTATGAAAAAAGAATAATATAACAAAAACATCACATCTAAGTCTAATCTTACCAAACAAAAATTTATATTAGAATTTAGAAAATAAAAACTAAATATTTTAAAAATTATTTTCTTAAATCAAACAAGCTTAAATATTTTTATCAAAAAACTAGACTTAATTACTCACATTTTTATTATATTTTTTTGAATCCATAATAATTATTTGCTAAATATACGTGTATTAGCTTCTTAGATTAGACAGAAGTCCTAAACAAGAAAATTACACGAAATTGGTAGTAAATAGTAATAGCTGGGAAGTTTTATTATTATTTTTCAATGAAAATTATAAAAAGTAAGAGTAAAAGAAACGAAGAGAAAGAACATAACGTGTGATTCTCATATCAAAATATTTTCTCCTCTCAAATGGAAAGAAAACGAGAGATAGAAGATATGTTTAGAAATATTTGAAAATTAAATTAAATTTAATAATTTTAATAATATTTTATTTGGATAAAAATATGTCTTAGTCTGCAAAATTTAGGTCAACTTTATTTTTATTTTTATTCCTAATATTTTAAATATTTTATATTTTTAACGTATGTTAACAATTTTTTATATATGTGATAAATATTTAATACTCTTAAAAACATGCATAGTGATAATATAATCAATTATACAAGTATTATCACCTATTAATTTATTATCACTATTATATTTCCGTTCTAACCTATTTATTCACAAGACAAATCATAATATTTTTCAACATAAATATTATTTTTTTCTGAATGATCAAATCACATAATTAATTATTTACATATATTAAGAGAAATAAATATAGGATATATTTTTTTGTTATGGAAGTAGAAGTGGTGATATATTTTAATATTATAATTTTTTGTGTTTTTAAAATTTAGGAAAGTACACAAATCAGAAGTCCGATTTCTGTACCTCAAATTTTTTAATTTTTTTTAACACAAATCGGATGGTCCAATTTGTGTACCTCTTATAAATCGGACGGTCCAATTTCTGTACTTCTAATAAATTAGACGATCTGATTTTTGCTTCTCTAGTTAAACGATTCCACATTTGAGTATAACACTTCAACAATCCACATTTTAAAAAAATACCACTGTCACTGTAATATTAAAAATAAGAAATTCTAAATAATAATGTTAAAGGTTTTATATTTACAAGGATACACCTAAGCTTCCCCTCCATGCCCTATATAGGCATAGGGTAGGGGCCTGATGGATGCCGTACATAAAGATTTAAGAAGGTGATCACGTGTTTCAGTTGAAGAATGGTAATTGAACACTAGTCACTACTCACTAGGTGCATGAACTTCTTCCATCTTTCGATTTCTGAAAAAGAGATTCCTATTGTACTATTGTACTACATCAACTTTGGTCGGCTTATGTGGCGGGGTAAAATCGTTATTACTTCTTAGTTTATTACTTATTAGCAATTCGGATATGGAGAATGTTAGGTGACAATGAATTTGTTGAACAATATGAATAACTACTAATCAAATAAAAATATATTACATCTCTAAATTAATTTTTTAAACAGGCACCAAGGGCCTGGTACCACAAGTTCTCTACTACCCTGCAACACCTTGGATTTAGAGCTATAAAATTTGATGTATCTGCAACACATGGTTATAGATGGAACATTGATTTTTCCATTAGAAGTTTAGAACCAAGGAATGCTTTCAAGTTTTTTAGGTGCTTATAAATGTATTTACCAATCACTTGCTTAAATGTTCGTATATTGGTAAGGAAAATTGAACTCAAATTATATTATAGAATTTGTTTTCAGACTTTTTCAATACTTATAAAAATATTTATTGATACCTCACTGAAATAATTTTACACCCGTAAATAAAAATGATTGAACTCAAATTTGTATGGAATTTGAAATTCGTTTATTACCAATTCTGTAAACAAATCTTGCCTATTAATATGAACATATAACAATGCAATGTATTATACTACATAAATTTTATAAAATTAAAGAAAGATATAAATCTACTTTAGAAACTTCATCTCTAGAGTCCTAGTCCTTTGAAGAGGAAGAAATAGAAATAGATTCTCTCATATTTTTTTTTTTAATAATTGAAGGAGTAATGTGTGATCTCCTACTATTAATTTTATCAAAAATTTTGAATTTAAAGTTTAATAATGACAATAATAAAATCTTATTCTACTAGATGAAGTCGAATGTCATTATTGATTCTAAATTCATAGGATATGTACTATCAAGAGTCAATATGTTTTGTTAGAATTTTTAATTTAATAGAATTTCTGTGTCGTCAAAGTAAATATTTTTTATACATACCTCAATTTCATTTCTATTTTTTTGTTGGCATTACTTCCGTGAATCATGACAGAAAGTTGAGATAATTTAATTGATTCCGTTCCTTTGAAGAATGAAAAGAGTGATAATATAATACAATTGTCAAAGGAGATTATTCACAACTACATTACTGGTTGAAAGACTTTTTACTAATAAATCACTTTTAACTCGAATCATGGATGGAACACTTAAAGCAATTTGGGAGAGACCATAAGAGTTTCGAGTAAAGGAGATTGATCACAATCAATTCTAATTCTTTATCGATATCGAATGAGATATTATGAGAATTGAGAGAGGTTTTCATGGCTTTTCAAGGACTATGCTCTCCATGTCCATAGTTGGGCCCAATTTTGGAAGATTCCTGAAACCTTTAAGACACTAGAAGTTGCTTGAAAGTTTAGTGAAGAGCTTAGTAAGGTGATAAATATGGAACCATGGAGTGTGCAGTCTGGTGATATACGGCAAGTAGAGGCATCAAAAGAGGACAATCTTCTATGACTCTTCTTACATCTTTGTGTTAAGAGTTGTGGAATGCGAAAAATTTGGAGCTCTTTGAAGGTGAGAAGCTGGCGGCAACAGTAATTATGGAAACAACAAGAAAGCTCCAGTAAAAAATGACTCAAGTGATAGAATATTATTTTTTGTGAATCTCCAATCTTTTTTGTTAATTTTTCTTTAGAAAAGTATAGAGGACCAGTAATTTTGGTGTTTTTTGACCAGCACTTAACCATCAAAATAAAAGTGAGTGATTTCTTACCATTAGATGTAATCTCACACTATTAAAAACACTATTAATAGTTACAAAATACCAAAATTGTTGGCCCTAACATTTTTTTTTGTTAATATTTAATGTTTATCAAAGTGGGAGATCTTCTTTTTCTTTTGTCTTTGTCATTATAATGGACAGAGTATTTATTTTTACAAAGCAATATAATTACGTATCTTTGGAAGAAAAAAATAAAAGATGAGGTCGGATGTCATGGATCCACTCGATACGCAGATTACGCACCCATCAGCTATATGGAGTATTATACTATTATGGACATATTGTTAAGTTGCTTATCATCCAATATGTTGAACATACCTATACTTTTCCATGTATATATAAGTGGAATAATAATGAGGGAGTGATGCATACATGTGATGTGATTAAGATACATGGGAGGCTATATGTGTTTATGAAGACATGTGAATTATTAATGCAATACAAGCTTCATAATGTGGAAGATTATTGAGATGATACTGACTTGCGATATAAGTGAAATCAAATGAGATTGCCACATATTTTCTTTGTTATACTATTATTCTGGTCAACTGTTGCTTATACTAAGATTAGATTTCAATTGCCAAGAACTGTATTTCTATTTTTGACATATGCAATAGAAGATGCGGGAAAAAAAAATAATTAGGTAGCATACACATTGTACAAATATTCCATTTGATTTCTCATACTTTCCCTTTACTTATTTATGTTAGAGATTTAGTTTACTTATTCATAATTAGGTGGCATGTATGTGTTTAGGTTGACACTCGATATATCGCATAAAATAGTTGTCTTCATAACTATAGGTCTATAGCTGTCATCTATTAAGTATTCACACAGGGATTAGTTGGATTACCGTGTTACATTATTATTATTACTATCAAGAACTATATAGTTATCTCAAGAGTACTTAAAGCTTCACTTGAATTACAACTCATCAAATTCTACATATAACAATATTCAAATTATCATTTTTAAGAAAACTTTCCTTAACCCAAAACTAAGTCAGGAATTTTGACCATAAATTTGTACAGAGCAAAAACTAAAAAGAACAAGTAGTTCCTTCATGCTAAGTCCATGCACATGCAGGCGCATAGGCATAGCTCATAACAAATTATGGGATTACCACTTGGTATCATAAATGCAGGCGCATAGGCATAGCCTCTTATACCCTTTTAAAATCACAAGCATGCAAAGTAGACTAAATTCACTTGCTAAACTACAAATAACCTTATTTACTGGGAAACTAATTTTTCTTTAACCAATAATCAGCTCACAAAAGTCATTCAATATTACTTATATTATGAATAATGTTACACATCCAAATCTTTTTATGAATCAAGTCCAATCAAATTAAATAATAAAACTTAAAATAATGCTAATCATAATTAATTTGTTATATTAAACCAACTTGATTAACAAAAAAAAACTTGAATGTGTAATATTATTCTATCTAATAATTGTGATTATTTAAGACGACTTATGTATCAAAGAGGATTTATCAATATACAGAAGAGAGAAACCACTTTTAAGAAAGAAAAAGGAATAACAGTGAATATAAAAGGCACAATCATAATAATTTATTACCATATCCATAATGGTCACAGCAACAAAGCAATAAGCAATATAAATCACATCACCCCGCAAATAAACAAATCTCGGTCTAAAGAAAATAATCAAAACTAACCGGAGTAAAAAAAAAATGTAAGCGCAAGAAAGAATTGCTCCTATACGTATGTATGTAAAGTGTAAATGTAATAAATATAAGGGTAACATCCCCGGCAAACACCTAGTAGTCTAGTAATGCTTAGTTTAAAAAATAAAGTAAAATAAAAAGTAGATTATACTTTGTATCATACTCAATAAGCAGAACCTTGGAGCCAAGATCTCAAAGAGCTGTTATTCCCCAAGAAAAACAAGGCAACAACAGCCAGAACAGCGATCACAGCCCACATCCATGGCTGAATTCGCCTCTTTCCCCTGTTGCGAAGAGGGAGCGGCATAGATTTTGCCTTGCTCTGCCTTGTATATTGTGATCTTCTTGTTACCTCAACCGGTTTTTCACTCTGAACACATTCTTCCGTACTCCTTGTTACAGTCTCAGAGATAGGAGTAGGTTCTTGTTCTGTGTTTTCTGCTGTTTCAGTGGAAGCAGCCTTTCTTCTTTCCTTCTTCCTTAATCTCTTCTCCCTTTCCTGCATCAGAAAGAATGCACAGTTATACAACAACCGACATATGCTTTTTATAGAGTTGAAATCATGTTGATGCTATTTACCTTTTCTTTCTGTTCGGCTTCTTTTTGTGCCTTTAAGGCAGCCCTTTGTTGGGCTTTCTCAGCATTACGCTGTTTCCGAAGCATTGCCTCCTTAGCTTTCTCAATTTCCTCTAGCCTTCGCTTTTCCTTCAACTTCGCTGCTTCCTCTTCCTTTCTTGCAATTTCGGCCTTTAAGATCTGCTCCTCTTCCTCCTTTGTTCGCACTGGTTCTTCAGGTATATCTTCAGGCTCATCTGCCCATCGAGGAATTGCAGCCACTGACTTCTCCAAAGGAGTGGCTTTTGCAGCCTTTTTAGCTTTGGTTGTCTGACTTTTTTCAGTTTTTTGTTCCACTGCCTTTGGGGCTGATTCAGCCTTTTTATTAACAGATTCTGCTGGTGTTGGTTTCTTTTCTTGATCGAGAGTTGATTGCGAGACTGAAGAATTATCTTTGGATACTCTTTCGGGTAAGAAACTCGGAATTACTGGTGGCTCTTCATCAGGACCCAGTGATCGGCCATCCAGGGTTTGCAATCTCCTTAGTGTACTCCTGGTGTTGCACCGTACATAGTCCCTTCTGAACTCATCATTTTTGTTCCACAGCTCCATCATTCGCTCAACCTAAATTGTTTATTGGTAAGTGCTCAAGTCACATTTACTGGCTAATAGTAAGATTGCAAGAAAGAACAGATAATCTGTCTGGGTGAAAAGATTACCTGATCCATACAGAAGCATTGCAGTTCCTCTTTCTTCCCTTCTGCGGCTAGGTCCTGCCCTTTCTTCGAAGCATTTTTGTATTCCCAAAAGTATTTGCTCTGCAGTACAGATGAAAAGCATTACACTCAACTGACGGGCACAAGAAAAATTGAAAAAAATTATATCCTGTACAGCAATTATACTAGTACTATTTTAGAGAGGCTTTAATATGAAAAAGAGAATAAAAAGTTTATCTGATATACACAAATCTGCAAATGTTCCTCTCCAGACACCATACTAACTGAAGTGGATTCCCATGGATGATATATTAATATTGAAAACAAAAAGGTGTGTGCAATTTGATGAACAAATCGAATGGCAAGCAACCAAGGATGATATCAGTTGTGTACTAGAATAGCAAACCACACAGTAGTAGAGTGAAGTCCAGTGAATGTATTTTTATTGTTTCACTGTTATGAGTAATAGAAGCCATTTAGTGTATTTTTAGTGCTCAGTTCAAACTCATAAAAAACTACTTAAAGCAGGTCCCAAGTTTAAATAATTAAAACAGAACTATCCAAGAATCAACTTTCTCTAGTCTTACCAACACATACCTTTTATATAATTGTTATCTCAAAGAAAACGATAAGAAAAGGATGCACGTACCTTCAAATGGAATTGTTTCTTCAAAGTCTGTAATTTCGCATATGCTTCTTGGCGAACGTCATCAGCAAACTTAAACCGAGTTGATATCTCATTCAATATGTTGCATTCATCTTCATATTTCTTCTTTGCAGCTTTGGTTGCTGCCTCTGCCTTCTGAACATTACTTCTAAGCAATTCTATTTCCTTCTTCAAAAGTTGTAATTTCTGCAAACATCAAAATAATGATATCACTTCATTTTCATAGACTAAAGAATAAGGTAGTCAATTCATGAAAACGTAATAGCAGTCCGAATGTATTATTACCTTTGAGCTCTCTTCAATATTTTCCTTGTCGTCTAGAGATTTCTGTGATTGATCCTGCTTCGCCATACTAGAAGACAGCTCCTCCCGATTCTGCTTCAATTGTTTGATCTGACGTATCAATTGCTTTTCCTCTTTTAGAGGGAGTGTTTCATGCTCAATCATGTGTTCCATGTTTCTTATCTGCCAACAAGTTTAAATATCAGAAAATTAAACAAACATAAGACTGGCAAAAGACTCAAGTTCTTATAAATATCTCCAGAAGAAAAATTGGTAGCATACCTTGCCATCTATATCCCCAACAGAAATTGCATTGTTTAATCTGTTCATTGTGGCTTGAACCAAATCCATTTCTTGGCGTTTGGATTTGAGTGTGTCCCGAGCAGCCCTTTCTGCTGTTATTGCAGCTCTAAATTCTTGATTGTACTCCTTACATGTGGCCTGATCACATCGTCATGCAAAAGTTGTAAAACATCAAACATTGGCCTCAAATAATTGAAAAGGTTTTCTTTGTTCTTATTATTATTATTATTATTATTATCAAATAACATAAATTTACTGCCCTTGTGACTGACCTTTTTATTCTGGCTTTCGGATCGAATTTCATCCCGAATCCTAGTCTTCTCTTCTACTTGTTGGATAGCAATCTTTATCTGTTCTTTTATATTTTCATCATCATCGTATCTTGGTATCCTGATCAAATAGTAAAATGGCCTTTTCACTACCTCTGATCCCATATTTTGTACATCCACAGCATCAGTATTAGATCCTTCTTCAGTTAGTTTTGTCTCTTCATCTCCAACATTGCCAGCTTCACGTTCGACACAAAGTACACCTTCAGCTGAAGGTTCAGCTTCAGGTTCAGCTTCACTCTCCACGGCAATCTTTGAAGGCTCAGCTTCACTCCCAATTGCAACATCTGAAGGCTCAGCTTTACTCTCAACTGTGAAGTTTGAAGGCTCAGCTTCACTCTCAACTGCAATCTTTGTAGAGTCAACTTCACTCTCAGCAGCAACCTTCGTAGGCTCAGCTTCACTCTCAGCAGCAACCTTCGTAGGTTCAGCTTCACTCTCGGCAGCAACCTTCGTAGGTTCAGCTTCACTCTCGGCGGCAACCTTCGTAGGCTCAGCTTCACTCTCAGCAGCAACCTTCGTAGGCTCAGCTTCACTCTCAGCAACCTTCGTAGGCTCAGCTTCACTCTCAGCGGCAACCTTCGTAGGTTCAGCTTCACTCTCAGCGGCAACCTTCGTAGGTTCAGCTTCACTCTCAGCAGCAACCTTCGTAGGCTCAGCTTCATTCTCCACCAGAGTGTTTGAAGGCTCAGGTTCACCATCAGCTACAATTTTTGAAGGCTCACCTTCACGCTCGACCAAAGTGGTCAATGGCTCAGGTTCACTCTGCAGTGGAACGTTTGAAGGTTCAGCATCACTCTCAACTGCAATGATTGAAGGCTCAGGTTCACTCTCAACTGCAGCATTTGAAGGTTCGGCTTCTCTCTCAACAACAAGATTTGAAGGCTCAGGATCACTCTCCATTGCAATCTTTGAAGGTTCAGCTTCACTCTCCATCACATTGGCATTAGCCTCAGGCACAACAATACCATGTCCAGATATATTTGAATTGTTCAAGGCCGATGAGTCTTCTACTTTGTCAACCAGTTCTTCTCCTGATTCCTCCTCAGGCTTCTCAAATTCGCAGCCAGACCCACCTTCAACATGAACCCCATTGCTCAATTCCTGCTCAGCTGAACCGTTTTGAACATCACCTCCAGCAACACTCTTATCCACATTATTTGAATCAGTTACAGCCTCAGCCTCAGACTTCTCCACATCCGAACCGGTGTGAGCATCTTCACCAGCACATTCCTTCACATCTACAGAAACATGCACTCCATCAATGCCAATAGGAATCTCATCCTTCTCAGTTTCTGCAGAACCATTTTGATCATCTCCGTTAACGACATTCGTGAATTCACGATCTGTTACTTCCTGTGCAACAGCCTTCTCATCTGAAACAGCATCAGAGGTAGATTCAGTTGTTCCTTCCAACACACTCCCTCCACCTTCCTCAATTCCACCACCTGAATCAACAGCCTCCAGCTGCGCCTTCTCCGCTGATTTGCTTTCACCATCTTTATCAGCAAACTCATTCACATCCATAGTAACTGAAACTTCCTTATTCACCACACAGTTTTCAACAGCCACACTTTCCAATTCGCTGTGACTACCATTGTTCCCATCAGTACGATCTACTTCTACAACGGTCACAGGTTCCTTTTTCTCGTCGCCGTGAATCTCACCGTTTTGCTGAATTCCATTCGCATCAGCACCGTTGACTTCATCAACGCCATCGCGAATCTCGCTCTTCGCACCGTTTTGAACAGCCAATTCATGATCGCAAGTTATTGTCTCATTAACCTCCTTCGCATTGTCTTCCAAAACGACAACAGATCCCTCGTCATTTTGACCGCCCCAACCGACAGGGATTGTTCCATTACTAATTTCCGTTTTCTCTTCCAAATCATTCTCCTCCTCCTTATTAACCGCTTCTTCGCACTCGCATTCAGCTACAGGAGAAGCCTCAGAAACCGTCACATCAGACTCACCAAGAGCCTTTCCTTCCACCTTGTCCTCTACCACGACGATGAGATCCGAGGCACCGGAATCACCGCCGCCATTCCCGGAGACGACGGCCCCGTCGCCGTCGCCAGCGACACTACCGTTCTCGTGAGCAGCATCGCCATTGCAGTACTTAACCTTGATATTGTGCCGATCGCCGTCGCTGGAATCGGAGATTTCGCCGCCGCGCACGTTCACCACCTCCTCCTCCGTCATGTTGTTGCTGCACAAGAAAATAAAAATAGATTTCGAAACAATGACATCAAAATTGAAACATTGTAGGATCCAAATTACGGAAAATAGCGTCACTGTGATGGATCAATAGAAACGTAATCGAGATCAAACGGAATATAGGGAGGTGAGATTCACTTACGGAATTCAGAGGAATGCGGATCAGGCGTCGGTGCGAAACGAACAGATCGAGAGTCAGATCAGTGATGTGAGAGAGAGAGAGAGAGAGAGAGGGAGGGAGAGAGAGAGGAATGCGTGGGATTTCGTTGGAAGGAGAGAGATGCAGATGCAGATGCAGATGCAGGGTGCAGGGGTGGAATTTAATAGCCGACAGAAAAGTGTTAAGTGGAGAAGGAGATTATGGGTGGGGGTATTTTTTTAATTTTGTTTTTACGTGAATTTAATCATATATCTTATATCATTTAGCTCAAACTTTTAGATAAGATCGGAAATTATTTTACATTATTGGATTTTCCTTTCAAACAAACGCTGAAAAGATAAACTAATGCATTTAAAATATAAAATTTAAAAATATTAAATTGAATTTCTTTTTGAACTGAATTTTTAAATTTTTTTAGTTTAAAATTTAAATGGTATTGTTGTTATTGTTAGAGATTCGTTTCTGTTTAACTATGATCATGAGCCAGATTATCTACTACTGTGTATCCGATGCACCAATTTACTTATCTATCTATATTGTTTTCATATACCATTTTTAATTAAAAAACAACCGAAGTTGATAGCGATAATTAGTATTATTCTATTACGCCTATAGATCTAATATTTTTTTTGTTTTTGAAACAACATATGTAATATTTAATTTGTAAAAAATATGGTTTGAATTTTTTTTAATTAATTAAAATTTTAAATTTTAAATTTTAAATTTCATTTTATATATATCTAACTTAATTTTTTTTCTACAAATACTAAAATAGATAAATTAATGCATTTAAATGTCTTTTTGAATCGAATTTCTAAATTTCTTTAGTTTAAAATTTGAATGGTATTGTTGTTATTGATAGAGATTCGTTTATGTCTAACGATGATCATGAACTAGATTATTTATCTCTAAATAGAAGATAACACATTGAACAATTCAGTTGGAATAAAATTCGACTATCTTAGATTTGGACCATTAGATGATCTCAGAAACGAAACATGTTCATTAAGTTTTTTAATAATTACTAAATAATTTTTATTTAATTTTAGGGTAAAGTATATTTTTTATTCCTAAAGTTTGACAAAAATTTTAAAAATATTCTTAAGTTTTATTTTGTTTTAATTTTGTCCAAAAAATTTTCAATTTGCATCAAATATATTCTTGATAACTAATTTTTCATAAAATTTAAGACTAATTCAACAAGACAAGCAAATCTAAGCATAATTTTCATGCATTATTGTTATATTAGTTTTAAATTTTATGAAAATCTAAGTATATTTGATGCAAATTGAAAATTTATGAGACAAAATTGAAACAAAATAAAACTTAAGAGTATTTTTTAAACTTTTGCCAAACTTCAGGGACAAAAAATATAATTTACCCTTAATTTTAACTACAACTTAATCTTTTATATATTATTTAATTATTAGATCTATCCTTTATTTTATTATTCATCTATCATATTTATTAATAATTAGAAAAAAAACAACAACGAGATAGATCTTCTATTAGTGGTGACCTTCATAAATATTTTGACAATACGAATCAACGCGTATTTTCTTATTCAATCGATTGGCATGGTAACACAATCTAGTGAAGAATGAGTTTTCTCGAAATGCAATCGATTAGTTTTATAACAATCTATTGAATTTTGTACGTGATTAAGGGTCTTTTTCATATTCAATTGATTGAAATTTGTAAATGATTAAAGTCTTTTATGCATTCAATCGATTGGTATGATACTATATATATACAGTTTAAAAAACTTATATTTTAATGATGAAGTAATGTCACTTTTATTTATTGTTTCAACAACTATGTCATACAAATATTTTGTCAAATTTGTAATCCTTACTTAAATTTTTTTTTAATTTCCTAGCATTTTTTAGAGTAATTTATTTTGCATTGATTAACCCTTGAAATAAAATTCTCTAAAGAATTGAAGTTTTATTTCAAGCACCCACACTTTAACAAAGTAAAAAAAAAAAGAGAATTTTTTAAAAAAATTCAAGAAATAATAGGAATAGAGAACAAAAATGAAGGAGTGTGTGAAGGCAAATAATTGAAAAAGAAAAATACAGCAACGACGAATTCACAGCAAAGTGAATGATGAGCCAACAAGGAAGAAGAGCAAACAACCACTATTTAAGTGTCTTTTTGTTATTTGTTATGATTAACATGAAATTTTTAATTTTTGTTTCAAAAATTTGTAACTTTTATTATTATTTAATCGTGACTAATTGAACCGTTTTAATAAAAATTATACTTCAAATAATATCTATATACTTTTAATATATGATGAAGATTGTCATAATTAATTAAACAAAATTTTATATATACAAATTGGATATATTGTTTTTGCATGATTATAACATTTCAAGAAAAAAAAAGATGCCATGCTAAAACAATCAATTATTTATATTGATAAACAAAAACAATACAAAATATCAATTTAGTTCAAAACTTCTTTATAATAGCAAATAAAATTTATTCTAACATCTTTTAAAATAGATGGAAAGGAGAACACGTTTTTAGATTTTAGCTCCCCGTTTTATTTTTTTAAGTGTTTATGGTGGTGTTGATAGTGGACTAATGACAATTGTTAAATTTTAGTCACACGCAACCGAATTGGTTTTTTCAGGCGGCGGCCATGGTGGAGGAGCAGAATAGAGGGAGGACGAAAAGAGACTTTAAAAAAATATGTTTTGTAGTCTCTGAATATAAATTTCACAAGATTCACAAAGTCTTAGTGAAACTTCTGGTTTTTGTACTCAATGTATGAATAAAAAAACTTTCTCTCTTTATATCACATTCTCTCTAGGGTAGTTTTAACAATATATATCATAATATGATTTGGCAATTTGTAATAAAATAATAATATATGAATGACACATAACATATAAATATATACAATAGTGTTATATATTATAATACGATTTATTTATCTTTTAATTTTAAATTATGCATTGTAAAATGATTTATTCATATATCATCTAATTATCATAGTCATAAATGAATTAAATTATACTAAATAACTTAATTGTAGTCATTAAAAATAAAAAAATATGAATCAAATTAATTTTAAATCAATATCTTTTATTTTTGTTTTATAAATTCAAAATTCACTATTCTTATGTCCACAATTTTTTTTTCAACTAATCTTGTAAAATGTAAACTCACACATGGAAAAATTAAGTAAAACTAAATCTAACATTGCTCATATATTATTTATTTATGTTTTGATACAAGAATAAAAGAAATCTGTCAACAGATTTAATATAATCATATGTAAAAAAAATGAATCATTGATTAATTAAAATTCAGAACTTTAAATATACCGTTTTTATTCAATATGGTAGATTCAATAGAATGTTAATACATGAGCAGTCTAAACCGCTTATACCATGAAAACGGAGTTGTAAAAGAGCTATACAAGCTGCTAGGTGAATCGGTGGAGTGTTGTATCCTAGATGACAAAAATTTAATAGTCGAAAGCATCACTAGTTTACGTTCTGATCCGAGTAGCATGGGGCACGTAAAATCTCGTGTGAATAAGTAAGGACCATCTTACAAGACTAAATACTCTTGGATGATCGACAGTGAAGTAGTACCGTGAGGTTTCATTTGGTAACAAAGACACAAAAGAGTAGAAAGAGACACAAAGACATAGCAATACATAAATATAAACATACATAATTTTTTTGATTGTATTTGATAACAATATACACAACAATGCATTAAATTTCTATGAATTCCGCTAGGGAGATAATGGAGAATCTTTACAATGTATACAATGGATTGACAATTTGACCCAATGACGGTTAAAAAAAAAACACTCAAATTACCCAAACTAAAAATCTTATTAGTTATTCTAAAATTTTAACCATCGTCTATACCCTAATTTACCAACTCAACATCTTCCTCAAAATCTTTGTCGCCGCCCATTCATCAACCATTTCCCTTCACCGGCGTCATTCTCCCGCTCAGCGGACATCATTGTCGCCTCCTGGGTTCATCAAGCCGTCGCCGCTTCACCAACCACCCCATTCACCGGCGCCACTCTCTCCCTCGCTGGAAATAATCATTTGGCTACCTAGTGAAATAACCATCCAATATTTCTTAATTGTATATACCTAAACCAAATCGAACAAAATAATCATCCACTTAAGAATAAAAAAATCATCCGCATATCTAGTCAATTAAACATCCAACATATTTTAATTATATAACTGAACCCAATCTAATCAAAAGAACCATCCACATAAGAATTAAAATAATCATCCATATACCTACTAAAATGACCATCCTAAACAGGCCATTGAATTAACATTAATCTGTCTGAAGGTGGCATGTGGAAGTCTAGCCTTACCAGCTTTTTGAAACTCCATTTTTATTTTCACCCTTCAATCCTTCATCAGTTTAATCCAAAGAGAAGAAAGAGAAAACTTTGCATTGGAGTACATCACAAAATGCTAGCACTCTGCTGTTAGCATGCTAACAAATCCAATAGCTAAATGGGACACAAGAGGCACACAAATGGTGTTGATGCAACCTTTTTCTCCTATTGTGATAGTTGCTGATGAGAATGAACGAATTAGAATATGGAACCATGAAGAGGCAACATCAACGTAACCATGGATTATCATCATCAACATGAATACCAACACCTCAAGAACGATTAAAAAGAAGAAGCCCGATATCCCTTTGATGGTGATGCTTACTCCAAGCAGGATCAGGGGTGCAGTAGCCACAAGGAAGTACAGAAGGGGGTGAGGAGGTATCCGACTCTCTTACGGAAAAATATGGTGCAGTTTCGTTCGGTAGGACCCCGCAGCGGCGTCAGGTGGTGAATGAGGCGTTGTCAGCATGATCTCTGAGACCTGGGGACAACAGCGAGTTTTGGGGGTGGAACGGAAGTTGAGAGATTATGGTAAAATTAGAAGTAACCATGTATTTAAATGCTAATCCTAACTTTTCAAATTTTAAAATTTGAAATTAAATAATTAATTTTGATATTTAATTTTTAATTTGTTTCTTTTTAAATTCATTGTACACATTGTATACTAATATCTTGGGCTGATTTTTTTTATATGATTTAGCATTGTGAGTTATGCCTGGTTATGATGATTAGGGGTGAATTACACTGTTATGACGGTGTTAGTTTTAGGAATCTGGTGGGGAAGAAATCGGACCGTCCGATTTCATGCAGAGAGAGAAAGGACACAAATCGGACGGTCTGATTTGTGTGAGGCAGATATTTGATTTGCATGAAATCGGACCCACCGATTTCTGGGAGCAAATTTTTTTTAATCCGGGAGTGTTCCAATCGGACCCAGCGATTTGTGATGCGCAAAAAATTTAAAATGATAGGACGCGGTCGGTCCGTCCGATTTGATTGTAAGTGCATACATAAACCCAAAAAAATCATAGAAACCCCATTTCTTCATCGTGTGTCTCAGCTCATGTTCTTCCTCTTCTCTCATTCTTCTCCTTCATTCTTGCAGAATAAATTTTAGTAAGATTGAGAGTAGTTAAGTACGTATAGTGTTATGGATGATAGAGTTGTGTTGAAAATTTATTGTTACAGGCAGATTTTATTACAAACATATGAGGGAGTTCAATTTGTGTGTGAAAATCTATTATATATTGTTGTTCCATTCATATTGTCATTTGAGGAATTGAAAGGTGTGATTTGTGAGAAGATAGATGCTCAAATATCTAGGAGAGTATCATGTATTTTGTACAGGTATTCTTTATCTGTGTTTGGTGGGTTCGTTCAATTTCAGACCAAATACATGACGGATGAAGCGAGTATGCATGAAATGTTTTCAATGTATATGAAAAATTGCCACCGAATGTCGTGCATCGAGTTGTATATTGAGTTCGAGCAATCTAAAGCGAACCTTAATATTGAATTGGAAGATTATAATAGTGAAAACGATGAGGAATTTGAAAGTAACTATGAGATCGTTGGTCCAGGTGAAGACGAAGATGAAGCTGACGACGCCAGAAACGCGGATGTGGCAGAAGTTGCAAATGCACTAGCAAACCCGCATCCGTTTCAGGAGCCTTCTTTCATGTGGTCGTTGGATTTGGAGGCTATGCATGCACCAGAGTTTTTCCAATATATGAATGCAGGTACGTAAAGAAAGATAGCTTTGTGATACTCTGAAGTAAGAGATCAATAAGGTCAGATGAGTAATATATGTGATATGTGGATAGTAATCTATGACCATAGCATTTGATTACTTTATTAGGTAGTAGTTCTTTATTATGAATTATATTTAGTTGTTCTTTACGTAGATAGGATAACAAAAAAAAGACTTTTATGATCATACATGGTAAAGTGTGTTTATCAATTGTGAGTTGTAATAAATAATTTATTACTGATTACATAATAAAGGATTTATTACTTATGATGTATGCAGCGGTTCCTGTTGTGGCGGATGGTGAGTTCACGGTGGGGATGGAATTCAGTTTAAGGGAGGCAGTAATCAAGGCAATGAAAGATTATACCATCCGTAGAGGCGTAGATTATCGGGTATATGAGTCGGAACCGACGACATTCTATGCTAAATGTACACAATATGACGGTGGTTGTGATTGGCTGATTAGGGTTACCAAAATGCAAAAGAAGTACTCTTGGGAGATAAGGAGGTACAATGGTAGTCACACTTGTACCAGGTCTACTATTTCTCAAGACCATTCGAAGCTGGATTCCAAGACAGTTGCAGAAGCAATTAAGCCGTTGGTAGAAGTTGACCTGTCTATAAAGGTGAAACCAGTCATTGCTGAAGTCCAGTCAAAGTTTAACTACACCATCAGTTATCGCAAGGCTTGGTTAGCAAAGCAGAAGGCGGTGGAATCAATTTTCGGAGGTTGGAAAGCATCGTATAAAGCTTTGCCCATATGGTTTGAGGTCATGTGTCACAAGGAGTCATCAGCAGTGATTCACTTTGAAACAATGCATGCATACCAGGGGGATGATTTGGTTCCTGATATACGTGTAGTACATAGAGTCTTCTGGAGTTATTACCCTTGTATAAGAGCCTTTAGACACTGCAAGCCAGTAGTGCAGGTGGATGGGACTCATTTGTATAGAAAATACAAGGGTTGTTTATTGGTAGCAGTCTCATAAGATGGTAATAACAACATCGTGCCTATTACATTTGCCATAGTGGAGGGAGAGACTTCTGATGCTTGGTACTTTTTTCTAAGTAACTTGCGTCAACATGTGGTGACACGTGATGGTGTGGGACTTATCTTTGATCGACACGATTCTATTAGGTCAGCTATTGATCGGAGTAATGGGACTTGGTCTCCTCCTAGAACTTTCCATATGTTTTGTATCCGGCATATTGAGTCGAACTTCTTGAGGAAGTTCAAGGCACCTTACTTGCAGAAGCTTATCGTCAACATTGGTAAGTTTGAATACAATGAACTTTGAATTTATTGTAAGTACGATTGAATAGAATGGTGTTCATAGTTGATTGTTTCTTTTTCATAGGATATTCGAGGACGATTAGGGAGTACCAGATGCGCTATAAATGATTAAAAGAACGGGGTGAGGCTTACACCAACTGGCTTGATCGGATCCCCCGTGAGCAGTATGCTTTGGCATTTGATGGTGGATACCGATGGGATCATATGACTACCAATCTTGTGGAGTGCATCAACTCCGTCTTAAAGGGTGCACGCAATCTTCCGGTCATTGCGCTTGTTAAGGCTACATTTTACATAATGAATGAGTTGTTCACTAGGAAAAGAGCCGAGGCTGAGGCTCGAATTAATGCTGGACTTGTGTTCTCTGAGATTGTGACCTCCAAGCTGCATGCAATCAACGAGCATCGGAAAACATACCGGTTAGCTGTTTTGATAGAGAAAATGAAGTCTTTGAAGTACATGAGATGCCTAGTGGGGTTGAGTATGCAGTTAACCTATGCCAACATCGGTGCGACTGTGGTGAATTCCAGGTTGACTGAATTCCGTGTCGACATGTGCTTGCTTGTTGTGCAAATTACAAATAGTAATAACAACCTAATTACCACAATTAATCCATACAACTTAATTAACATAGTCCATTACAAAAGAAATGCAACAACTTAGTTAACACAAACAATCCATGCAACTTAAATAACAACATCAAACACTTTATTTCCTCGTTGCCTACTTCATATCTTTGTATAACTTTTTCCACTTCTTTGCAATCCTGTTAAAAGCGGATGGTGTATACCGATTCACACTCCGACATGGAGGATCAGCTTTAAAGTTATAACCTTTACCTTTTTCACTTATGGTCGTACCTGTCGAAACACAACATATGTAGGATGCAAGTAATCATATGGCACTTCGTTATGTAAAACAAATAGAAGTTCAGCATGAATCTACCAATAGAAATTCATTATCAACAGTTTATTTTACCTGCACTAGGCGTTGGATCATCGTCGCAGTCTTCATCAACAGCATCGTCGTCGTCATCATCCTCATCCTCATCTTCATCCTCATCCTCATGCTCATCCTCATCCTCTGGATGGTCTACTAGGTAGTCATCAGTCTCATCATCAACTGTCCTATTACTCTCTTGAATTAGACTCATCGAAATACGTCTAGGATTTTCACTCTGTATAATTCCTCCCGCTGCTTCAGCACTTTTGCTCGAGTCAACAAATATTCTGGCTCCAGAATTATCAGAGGAAGTGCGAACCCGAGGTCTCGAATCCAATGACCTCCTAACTTGTGTAATACCACTCGGATGTGCTTGATGATCGGTGGGAATGTCAACATAATTACCTGAATGTGACTGACCCGGCTCCGGAGCCATGAAACCAAGCAGTTGACTGAATGAAGGTTGTTCCCCTGACTCAAACTGTAGACCACCCCAATACTGTTGATGTACCGGGACTGACGCTGAAAAATAATCAGGCGGATGCGTGTCAAGAACATATGGTGCAAAATACTCAACCCCCTGTTGTGGTGGTGGGCGGTGGCGGTAGCGGTGGCAGTGGTGGTAGAGGACCTTTTGGATTCTCTTGAAATAAAAGGTTCGACAATTGCAAGTGGGCACCGAATGCTTCTCGGTACCAATGTATATAAATTTCCAATGGATAATGTAAAGGCACCAAGTCATCAACAAGAATGTGACTATATCGATTGATCCACTGCATCACCAAAAAAGAGTGGGTATCGACCCAATCTTGATTCTTAGGCCCAGTTAGAACCTCGCCGTGTGATGCACCTAGATCCCGCTCTTGATTAGGAACACCCTATCTCAAGCCAAATTGCCTTCTGACTCTGTCAGATGCATGCCACTCGATGCATTTAAAGGATATAAGTGGCACCGTGGCACTCCAAATAACCAAATTATGACGGATGTCTAAAGGAATCACGTCTGGGTTAATGTCTCCAATGCCATAACCCTGCCAAACAAACTGGACACATCGAAACAGTTAGATGATTACAGAACAATTAATTCACTGACCAAGCTAAATTCGGTACTAGTATTTTACAACATACATGTCCTTCTTGTAGATCATCCAACAACCTCCTGTAGTGCGCAAGCGAATTATATTGGTAGGCATAGTTTTCACGATCTCAGTTACGTCACCTGCTGTCAGACAATCCATTAGTTAACTTATTTTGTGGAAAACAAAATACAATTTCTAGAATTTCTTTCAATGATCAAAATCACCTGTTTGCAATCGGAAACACTCGGGGATTACCGGGAATCGGTGCTAGAAATGGTAGCCGGATCCAAGCCCAAGTAAGCAACAGTGTCAGCGGACCATCCATCTCCTTGCAGTCGACACGAGTTGCCCTACACAATGATCTATACAAGTGTGACAGGCATGCCAAACCCCAACTAAACTGTATGATCCCACCGAAGTTACGGAGCAAAGGTAGAAATTTTCAATGCACCACTGCACCCGACTTATCTCCAAACAGAATTGTCCCGAATAACAATATTATGTGACACTTTACATACATCTGAATGTGAACATCATCATTCAACACTATACGATCTTTCAAACCCCTAAACCACGTTAATTTTATAAAGCTTCCTTTATAGTCCGTCTTCCTCGGTGCAACCCCAAACTGGTGCAAGCACTCGGCCTCCAATGCCTCAAAACTACTCATGGTCGGTCCTGTAACCGGAAGACCATTTGTCGGCAGACCGAGAATTATCGCCACATCCTCCAAGGTCACGGCACACTCACCAACCGAAAAATGAAATGTGTGAGTCTCAGGCCGCCATCTCTCAATCAGAGCATTAATCATTGCTGACTGACATTGGATAACTCCAATTTGAGAAACATAATAAAATCCAGTCTCGCGTAACTGTGACTCAACAATTTGGTTGTATGAATCCAGCGGCTTTAAGTGATCACATATCAACATCCGTAAACCCTACAATATCACATTTCCGTTATAAGTACCAGTATAATATAACTATATTAACAAAAACACACATTACACATAAATATATAATAACTTAATAAAATAACACACATATATGATTCTATTCATGAACACACCAAATAAAATAACACACATTACACATAAATATATAATAACTTTTTTTATGTGCATATAGCATTTGTGTTAAAAATAAGATTTTCAAAAAATAAAAACTTAAAACATTTTATTAAAGTTAAAAAATCTTCTAAACAAATTATTTTCTATGGCATAAAAATTTATTCAAAGATAAAATAAAATATTTTAGTATTACATTATAAAAGGATTAGTTTTCACCGAAACAAATTCTTAGCCACTTTATATAAAATCTTGATAAAAGGACAAATAGGTCCTTGACCTTTTGCTCTGCCGATATTTTTGTTCTTGACCATTGAAAAATACTTTTAAATCCCTGACCTTCACAAAATTTGGACGGATCAGTCCCTGACATTTGGACGGATCAGTCCCTAAAGAAGACATTTAGACGGAAGGACTGATCCGTCTAAGTTTTGTGAAGGTCAGGGACTTAAAAGTATTTTTCAATGGTCAGGAACAAAAATATTCACGGAACAAAATGTTAGAGATCTATTTGTCATTTTTCTAAAATCTTTTTAGATCTTTCTATGATAGATGCTAATTACTAATTTACCTCTTATCTAATCTATAATTCAAGTCCTTTCTTTCCAAGTTCTTTTGTCGACAAGCACCAACGGCTAGAATTAGCATCGTCATGGTATAATATAAAATGCTAATTTCAAAAGTTTGAATCTCAAAATCTCAACGCTCTCTTTCCTCTCAAAAACTCATTTTCGAGCAACTATGGCGGAAACGGCTATTGAGAAGGTGGATCCAGAGACGGAGTTTCTGGCGTCGAAGAGGCAAACCGGTAACGAGTGGGAAACCTTCAAGGAGAACGTCAGGCCTCTCAAAAGAGGCCGCAACGTTAACCTCTTGAACCACGCTCTCAAGTCCTACACCGATAACAACCTCAAGAATTCCCTCTACGAACACCGAAGGTCTCTCTCTCTCTCTCTCTCTCTCTCACTCTCTTTTTTCACCGCATGTTTTTGTTCTCAGTTTCTTTTTGCTTTTCTCTCTCTCTCAGGAAACTGATTGAAGCGATTGACGAGTACAAAGGCGAAGATCCTCTTCTGCCGTGGCTGCAGTAAGTATCACGATTTCACGCATATACCGATTTATTTATTTATTTTTATATTTTACACGAGATAAATTGGATTGCACATGCATAATTTGTGATATGATGATAGAAAGCAATAGCTCAACTTGATTTTATTTACCGGCTTGCACAGACATAAATTGTGATGCGATGATAGAAAGGAACAGCTCAACTATTGGATAGCGATTCTGTTGTTGTAGATGTATCTATTAGGTTAAAGATACTAATTATCGATGGGTTAAGTGTTAATTTTGAAAGAGAGGAAGATTGTATGTTGTTAGATGTGAAATTTTGTTGCGCTTTCATTTCTCGATATTATTTTTGTTTTTTTTTAGTGAAAACAAGATGATGAAAATGAAAACAAAAAAATGAAAATGCAAACCAAACATCAGGGGTGCTTCGTTAACTAACCCTTGATTTATTTTTATTTGGAACTGAAGGTGTATCAAGTGGGTTCAGGAGGCGTTTCCTCCCTGCGGCGATGGTTCTGGGCTTGTGGTGATCTACGAGAAGTGCGTGCAGGCCTTCTGGGATTCAGATCGCTATAAGGATGATTTGCGCTACCTCAAAGTGTGGCTTGAATACGTGGGTTTCATTCTATGAGCATTCTCTTTGTTTGAATAGAGTTGCTGCAGTTTGTTAGTTTTGAGAACTTGTTTTTGAACATTGAGCAATTGATGATCTTGCAGGCAGATAATTGCTTAGATGCAGAAGTTATATATGCTTTTCTGGAAGCAAATGGAATTGGAAAAACTCATTCTGATTTCTACATTTCCTATGGGTTGCACTTGGAATCTAAGAACAAGATTAAAACTGCTAATCGGATATTGGAACTTGGCATATCTAGGTAGTGAGACTCATCTTATGAAACTAATTGTTCACTGTTTCATATTCATGCCGGTTGAATGGTTCACTACCATACTACCATCCTAAAAATCATTCATGATTATTTGATTAAATAGTTGCTGCTATAAGTAATTTGTAACATGTGGGTTGAATTTTTGTGAGAGGATTATTTTATATTGGTTTGATTGTGCATAGTGTCTGTCCTTATGATTTAATATTACACGTACAAAATTTGAAAGGTGGAAAGTGAGATTGTGTCTGCATTCTTGAGAGGAAAAGAACGCCATTTGTTAGATTTGGACCTTGATGCCGTACTTGGATTCATTGATGATTTCTGCATATGGTAAAGTTGCAAATATCATTTCTCATTAAATTGCCTGTTCTGAAGGAATGCTCAACCTGTTGAGAAATTGAAGGCTGCTTATAGAAAATTTGTTGCACGTTCAATGGCAAGGTCAAAAGCGACAGATGTATGTGATGTTCCCTATTTTACTTATCTATATTCTAGGATCTATATGCAATTGTTTAACCCTAAGTTGCTTCCACTACGTAGGATTCAATGGAGAAACCACCAGCACCAGTGCGTAGCTTTGGAACTGTCCTTGCCAAGGGACAAAACCGTGAGTCCATTTTCTGTATATTACCTTCTGTCTCAAATTTTGGATGGCAGGTAATTTAACTAGCCATGGAAATTTTCTTTGTATCTTGCAGGTACACACCTAGCCCCTTTCAAGTCCGATCCATCTGATAGTAATAATAGCAGGTAATTGTACTCTTTTTTGAACTGGGCGATGATTTTGCGGGAAATGTGTGCTATCTGCACTCTGTAGATGATTTTGTATTGCAAAGCGCTTGTAATTTCCTAAATGATTCTACATGTTTTCCTTTTATGCAGGAGTGGAGCAGCTCCACTTTCTGTTTATAAAGATTCAGTAGGATGTGATGATTCCATCCCTCATCAGACCGACATATCAAACTCTTGGCACACACTTGGGCCTCGAGCTGAAAGAAACAAGGAAAACAATGCAATCCCTGGCAAATGGAAATCTTACAAGGTGCAAATTTCCCACACAAACGTTGCCTGTCTTTTTTTCTATGGTTGATCATATTATTATATTCTTCTTACATTATTGCACTATGATTTCAGATTCCACAGCGACCTGGAACTAGAACTGGAATAGCTACTGCAAGTGCCTGTATACCAGTGTTTGTTGATGAAGAATGTCAAGAGTAAGTGGAATCACTAGTTTTGCTGTTAGGTTTTCATAGCGATGCTTCCATACTCAATCTTGTTCTTTCCAAATCAGCTCAGCCAAAGGGGGTGGAAATTTTCCACATCCTAATAATTTTCATCATCCTTAATTCTTTCTTTTCCTCACATTTTTGGGTACACAAAAAATACCTTTGGAATCGTGATATCAGCGTCTAGCCAATAGCATGAAAGAACAAAATGAGTATGCTTTAAAAAGAGCAAAGATTTTTAGTTATAGTAAGTACTAGCAAATAGCATGAAAAAATTTCAGCATTCTTATCATTTTTCATCATTCATTTCCTCATATTACAACGGTCCTTGGCATTCTCAACTGCAAATAGCATGAAAGAAGAATATGTTTAAAAATAGAGTGAGAGCAAAGCTTAGCTAAAACATTATTTACTTTTAATGAATACTAGCAAATAGGATGAACGAACAAGTCAATTTAAAGCAAGAGCAAAGCATAGCTTAAAACATGTCTATTTTCAATGAGTACTAGCATGATAGTTTATATGCCTCTGTTCATCCTTGATATGCCAGTTAATTATTGTTTCCATTAGAAAGCATTGTATACAGCAGTTATTGATCCACCGATTTGCATGACTTGCACAGATCACAAAACGTGAAAGAAAAGAGTAAGAAGTCCTCACGTTTGCTGCAGCTTAGGTGGGAGAACGAAAAGGATTTGAAAAGGTAATCCCAACCTTGGAATTTGTGCACTATGATCATATACCGATGTGTTTTCCAGATTTGACGCTTGTGTATTGTTTCTTCTCCCCAGGGAAACAGAGCAAATAAGGAAGAATCCATTACGCAAATTCCCACAAAGCAGTCTCCCCAGATAATTGAAATCGTTGAATCATGCTTGATGAAGCACTTTGCCATCCTTGTCTTAAACGAATTTTAGTAGCTTTCACCTAGAAAGCTTGATCCACGTTTCCTTTTTAAGTTTGTAATGGAATTTATTGTTTGGTTGGTTGGTTGAATTGAGAATATGCCCAAGTTTGTAATACAAGACAGACATATTTGGTTGCTTTGATTCCATTTCATTATTTGGAAATAAGTTGTAAAATTTATGAATGTATTGTACTAGTTTTTAATATCATTCCTCTAATTGCACTTCTTAAGAATTACAACTACTATAAGATTATTTAAAGGACTGTCTTATATATACCACTGACTTTTGACACCTAGAATTTACGGCATGTATCTAATTCAGTAATTCTCTTTTAGTAGACACCAATGGTAAACTAAAAATAAATAATAAAAATCTTAACCTAAGGCTAAGATAACTTCAATTCCATAGATCATGAAAAATTCATAAAAAATATTTTTTAATAACTTTTAATCACACATTTTCTTTTATAATATTTTAAAATAATAAAAGATAAAT
Source organism: Arachis ipaensis (assembly GCF_000816755.2). NCBI lineage: Eukaryota > Viridiplantae > Streptophyta > Magnoliopsida > Fabales > Fabaceae > Arachis > Arachis ipaensis. The sequence continues at coordinate 135,629,259 of NC_029794.2, forward strand.
AGACACCTCGTAATAATATTTTACAAGAACATATAAATTTACAATTGGACTTGTAATAAAATTCAGTAATTATTCCACCAATGACTATTAAAACCAATTTAAATAAATACAAAAAACACATTTAAGTCTCTTTGCTAATGAGTTAAAACTCAAATGAGATAGTCTCCCCATATTTATATAAGAGGTCGCGGGTTCGAGTTTTTATATCTTCGATAAAACAATAATAATAATAAAATAAAATAAGTTTTTTTGAAAATTAATGTATTTAAATTTAAAACAAAACATAACTAAAATAAAATTAATAAATTATAAATTCTAAATGATAACCATAAATAATAAATAATAAATTTTAAATTTTAAATTCTAAACTCATATAATTAATTTTAGGATTAAGAGATTTTAGGAATAAAATCAAATTTAATTTAAATTAGATATTAATTTCCTAAACAAGTGGAAAGTGAATATATAAAAAATTAATATAGTTAACATTTTAGATTTAAAACCTGATAAAATACTTATGAGTGATTGATTATATAGCATTTTTCCATAAATTTATAACAAAAAATACATGCATATCATATTTTTAAAAAATCATAAAACACTGAAAGAGAAACTAATTATGGCATCGTTATCTATACATAATTGATAATTATTAGCTACTAGCATGTCATTTTAACTATTATTATTCGTATAGGAAAAATATACATTCTTTATATATTTTTTAAAAATAAAAATTTATTTTTTATAAATAACTTTTGATATCAAAAAATAAAAGATCAGAAAACTTGTTAAAGATTAACCCTTCGCTTGTTTCGTTCTTAATTTTTCCATAATAATCCAATCTCACAAGAACTGGAAGCAGCAACACCTCCTTCCTCCTTCACCTTTCTCTCAGATCCGTCCTCTTCAGCCTTCACCCATTTCACCAATTACCTCTATTTCTCACCAAATAAACCTCCCTCTTCTTTCTTATATTTAGGGTTCCCAAAACCCTATCAATAATACACAAAACCCTATCAATAATAACACGGCAAGAAGAAGAGGAGGCAGCATCACATCATGGCGGAGCACCTTGCATCGATATTCGGAACAGAGAAGGACCGCGTCAACTGTCCATTCTATTTCAAGATCGGAGCGTGCCGCCACGGCGACCGCTGCTCCCGCCTCCACAACCGCCCTACGATCTCCCCAACTCTCCTCCTCTCCAACATGTACCAGCGCCCTGACATGATTACCCCCGGCGTCGACCCTAACGGCCAGCCTCTCGACCCTCGCAAGATCCAGCAGCACTTCGAAGACTTCTACGAGGATATCTTCGAGGAGCTCTCGAAGTTCGGCCACATCGAGTGCCTCAACGTCTGCGATAATCTTGCTGACCACATGATCGGAAACGTCTACGTCCAGTTCCGCGAGGAGGATGAAGCCGCCGCCGCACTCGCCGCCCTGCACGGCAGGTTCTATTCTGGTCGCCCTATAATTGCTGATTTCTCACCTGTTACTGACTTTCGTGAGGCCACGTGTCGCCAGTTTGAGGAGAACAGCTGTAACCGTGGCGGTTACTGCAATTTCATGCATGTTAAGTTGATTGGTAGGGAGCTTAGGAGGAAGCTTTTTGGCCGGTACCGCGGCGGAGGAAGGTATCATATTAGCCGCAGCCGAAGCAGGAGCCGGAGCCGGAGCGCGAGCCCGCGGCATAGGAGGGAGAGGGATTACGATAGGCGTGACAGGGAGAAGGATTATAGGAAAGGGAGCAGGGACAGGCATGATAGGGATAGGGACAGGGGAAGGGAGAGAGATGGCAGCGGCGGCAGGAGGAGGCAT
>NC_029794.2:135631399-135665664 GCF_000816755.2 Arachis ipaensis
TCCAAGTGACGAAGAGGAGGGAGAGAGACAAGGTGACGAGCTAGGAGCGGGGAAGTAATTGTTGGTATTATTTTTGAAGTGGTTGTGAATCTTGATGAACCTAACATTGTGTTTTTTAATTTTAAGTTGCTTTGTGACTTGAGGTAATCATTTTTACTGGGTTTTATTTCAAATTTAGTATGAAGTTTCAACTTCTATGAAGTCTGTGTATGTTATAGTAGGGTGGAAGTTATGATAGAACTTCTTATTTTTACTTAGTTTCTGGAGTGTATTTTGTCTTTTACTATGTTGTTGAACATCCGTATGGTATTGTTCGAACTTTTGGATAGTAATAAATTAAGCGTTAACTAATGATAACATGCTAGCTCGTGGTTAGTTCAGCCTAATGTTAGGTGGCTTTACCTTTAGGTGATTTTTTTAGAGGATCAATTGGTTTGCACACTGAATAGCTTTGCTTTATGTCCTGTTGCAGTAAAATTTCAATATTGTGTGTGTGTGTGTTGTTGTTGAATCTTGATGATGCAGTTTTGCTTTTAACTTTTCAATGTGTTGAATTTGATGCTAAGCCTGTCGATGCCAAACATGCTAGTATGTGATGGTTGACCTGAATTTTATTTTTTGTGTTTTTTTTTTTGGGGGGTGGGGGGTGTCGGGTTGTCGAGGCTCGAGTTTGTGAGAGGAGACTTGATTTGAGTGTTTGCCTAAGTTGGAACCTTAAAACAAAATTTATGAGGTTAGAATATGTATCTTGTTAATAATAAGTAGGTAAAAAACCTTGGACAAAAGGTCTCTCCTTTGGGGTTGGTGATGTAGACTGTGTAGTACTACTCCCTTTCATTTATATTGTCTGCCTTCTGGATGATTCAATTCCTGGTTTCATAGTGGTTGACAGTGATCTGTTGCAACTGCTTATAGCATCTTATAGCACATGCGTACAATAGGCGATCGCAAATGACACGTGGTTTGGCTGTGGCAAGATAGCAACTTTCATTCTGCATTGACAGATAAATGAAGCACCTATTCATTGAGACTATTTTGGAGGAGTATCTGTTCTGATCTCACACCCTATTTCTCATGCTCTGTCATGCCTGTTTGGATCGGTGAAGTGCTTGATGCTACTACGTCTGTTGTCGAAAGTTGAACTATTGGGCAGTCTGTGATACTGCAGCCCTCTTTTCTAAATCTCTATTCTTTGCTTCTGGGTGTGGGCTATATTGCTTTCCCAATAAGCAATACTTCAGTTGGTTTTTCTTCTGCATCCCATTTTTCTGCTGCACTTGTCCACTAAATGATTGATTGATGTCTATTTGTCACTAGGTTGGATTTTTGTCCTGTCAGATATACTCTTCATTCTCTCCTTTTCATTCACAGGAGTTAGAGGCTCACATCATACACATTTTCCTGTGTCACTGATCTTCTTTTCTTCCTTTTCTGCTGTCTCTATTCTAATTTCGCCAGTTTTTGTTTCCTTTTCCTTTTAACACCCTAAAAATACTTTGAAATTTCAGGACCTTTGTTGTTTTTGTTGTGGAAGTCTTTAAGATGACTATCTAGTTTAATTTTTAAACCGTATTGAGCATTTCATAGTAATGTGATATGCTCCATGTTTATTGAAAAAGCTGCACTTCTCGTATATGCCATCGCTTTAGTCCTGCAAGCCGCCAACTGCTGCAAGTGTGCTATTCACTGTTAAACTATTGGCAGGTGTCTATTTTTATGTAATAGGAACGTTTCTGTGTTTAAACTGCTGGCAGCTGGCAGAAAAACCCTCATCAGTTTCTTCCTGCTTGTATATATTTGCTGTTCCCTTTTTGTTCAGCTGTACAATATCAAGAACTTCACATGCGTGCCTTTTCTCATGTAGGATAGGTGCTTAGGGGGATTGGTTGTGCAGCTGGTGTTCTTGGGATGTAGGATTTGCAGTTCAAAAGATTAACCAGATTGGGGTTGAATTGCCTCCTGTAAGATGCATGTTTCCCTTTTCAGTTGTTATTTTTATTTTTGAACACTGGTGATTAATTATAAGATTGAATCCTTTTCTTCCCATGTTAATTCTAGCAGGTCCACCTGTGAATTATAACATGCTTTCTTTGTTGTCTTTACAGCACTATAGGTGTATAAAGGCATGTTTTGAGGGAAGTGTTGTTGATGATTCCAAGTGTAATACTACAAATATGGGACAACTAAGATGGGCTATTTATGATCTGTTGGGATTTCTTATTTCTGCCGCTTAGGCTATAGTGGTGTTTGAGCTCTCCTAATTCCTAGGCTGACCAGATACAGCTTAGTCTTTGCCATCAATTTGGCTACTCTGATTGCTTTAGGTTAAGCATTGCAACCTAGTTTTCATGGGCTTCTTGAGCGAAGGTATCACATAAGAAAAAATTGTTGTTCACTCGTCAACAAGGATGGCCACTAATAGCCTATGATGTAGCAGTAGGTACCTGCAACCAAAATCCAAAAAAATGCCAGGTAGTTGTATACTTGGCGTACCATATTCCTAGTTTTCGTTAGGCTTCCTCTGATGATAGCTTAAATTTCTGCTCTAGGGTGTAGATTGATACTTAGGAATTGGCTGGATGTTTGTTATTTTATGGGTAATAGCATTGCTTGCATAAGTGTGCACTATCCATGGGGAAGAAGTTTGAGATCAGCTTTATTCAAAGTAGGAGTCCCTTCTTAGCATAAGTGACAGAATTTTTCAGGCAATTCTCTTCTAGACTATTTACAAACTCTTGAGTGAATTTTGGTATCCTCAAACAGGACTAAATAGGCATAGGCTTATTGTGGATAGTGATTAGTGAAGTTCATCCAGCAGGTCTAAATACTCTATACGAGATTGCACAAAGTTTGGAGATCCCTGTAAAAATTCTCCGTGGATTACGGCAAGAGCAGGCATCATGGGCATTTCTTGGAAAAGGAACTCTTAAACATTTGAAGAACGGATTTATACTTATTCACCATGTGTAGTGCATTATTGATACATGGAATAACTGTTGTGCATTTTTGCATGTTCTTAATGAGAACCTTTTTAAAGGATCTGAGTATGCAAGTGTACACTTCACATTTACATCTGATTCTGCCTGTTGGGGCATACATTATTAATGCTACAGTTTGGTTAAACGGTTAAAGGTTAGTTGCCTAGTTTTAATGTGGTTTCTAATGTTACAGACTTAGGGATCTATGTGGTCGTTTTTAATTGAAAGACCATTGGGAATGGCTTCAGTTTCTTGGCTTGTAGTCAGTTGTAATATAAGCAAAATATAAAATATGATTGGAAGACTCTTGTATTGTTTGGAATTGTTTCATGAGTTTTTGATATCCATCAAGCGAGTGTTAATAAGTTTTACATGAAAAATTTAGACCAAAGCCAGAGTCATCCACCTTTTGTCCAAGGAGTTAAAGTTCCTTAACCCAATGGATGTTATGAGATATGTGTTATGGTCTAGTTGTGGTTAATTGCAGCACTCACTGGGATGATTGGATGAACCATACGCCAGTATGTTATGTGTTTTCTTTGGTGGGTCAACAGGTCTGGGATGCCTCAAGCCATGCATAGCTGAGAAAAAATCTTTAGGCTTCAGCTGCTTTTATTGATGAAGAGCCGTTGGGTCTATACTCTATATTATGAATAATTAGGTTGAGCAGAGTGATTTTTGTATTTAAATTCACTTGCTTTTGATATGTTACTTAGGTTGTTTAAACATAACTTGACATTACAACTGCTTTTTGTTAAACTAATTACATTAGTTGTAGTTTTAAAATGCTTTGTTTTTTTCAAATAGTTAGATTATTTAAATTTTAAATTTTTTTAGAAGATATTTATTTTTCCTATGATAAGAATTCATTTAATCTAACTAGTACGTTATGTAATGTCCTATAGTAAATCTAACACGTACATATTACTTCATCATTGACGTAACCTATTCAGACTATTTTAAAATTATAGGTCTTATATTGGTCACATAATACAAATCTTGAGCTGCGGAAAAGAGGAGAGGACAAGAGAATTTAATAAAATTAATTTTATAATTGTATCTTAACATAAATAATTTCCTTTTCTATTCTATAGCTAAAGTATTGTCGATTTTTTTTACCCAAAAAATAGTTTGAGGATCATTTTTATAATTTTATACTTTAAAAAATGGGACTCTATGAAGTGGAGATATTCAGATGTCAATGTGAACACTCATCAGCGGCTAACCGTGTTTGAAAAAGGAAAAGAATATGAAAGAGCCAAATAAATGGAGAAAGAAATGTGGTGCTGGTGCAACATTATTGAACGAGGCAACCAAAACCAAAACGTTATTAATCTAGCGTTTTCGAATGCTATAATGAGAATTAGAAGTGAAAAAGATTTATCGTAGCACAAAAGTGTCAAATTCTTTAGTTATTATATATTTATATATTATTTTTATAATTTTTAATATATATTTTATATAAATAATTAAATTAATTTAATAGTTAATTTTCAATATACAATTTTTAAAAATGAAAAAGCATATTAAACCTATTTTTATTAGTAAAATTGAAGTGAACTTAACAAATGTCAGAGTATTAAATTAGAATAATGCCAATAAACATGTAAAAAGGTCAGAATAATACAATTACAACCACGTTCTTATTAAATATCTCTAAGGCAATGAAAAGCGATGATAATAATAATAATATATCCAAAAGTGAACTGTTACCGTTCATTAATTCTGACCGCAACAATGGTCTACCAACGATGGCAATCATTGACTAAAAAAATAAAAAGTAAAGAGAAAGCTGATATCACACGTTTAATTTTTGACAAAAATATAATAAAAATTTAACAAAAATATTATTTATACACAAAAATTCAGTCATAATTTATTTTAATATATAATTTATACTAATAATTAATTTTGATGGATGATTTTAGTGAGGACAAATAGGTTACTATTTTTTGTCTCGCGAACATTTTTGTCTCTAACATTTGAAAAATACTTTTAAGTCTCTGACCTTCACAAAATTTGGACAGATCAGTCCCTCCATTCAAATGCCTCCGTTAGGGACTGATCCGTCCAAATGCCTTAGTCAGGAACTGATCCGTCTAAGTTTTGTAAAGGTCATGGACTTAAAAGTATTTTTAAATGGTCAGAGACAAAAATGTTCGCGAAGCAAAAGATCAGGGACCTATTTGTCCTTTTTTCAAAAATTTAATAAGTATAAAAACTCACAAGACATTGAGATTTGAGACACCAAGCAATTAATAATTATAACACTCTTCTTCTCCACTTTACCAACACTTTAATCCATCTTACATTTCTGTCTGATCTCCATGGATTCTCAAACCTTTAACTTCCTTGCTTTCATCTTCTTTCTCTTCTTCATCATTGCTGCTCTGAGAATAAGAAAGAAAAGTGATGTAATTCCAAATATACCCCCAGGACCATGGAAGCTACCTATCATAGGAAACATACCAAATCTTGTTACATCAACTCCACATAGAAAGCTAAGAGATTTGGCCAACAAATATGGACCATTGATGCACCTTCAACTTGGACAAGTCTCTACCATTGTTGTTTCCTCAGCTGAGTATGCTAAAGAGGTTATGAACACACATGACATCATCTTTGCTTCAAGGCCTCCAGTTCTAGCAGCAAAGATAATTTCTTATGATTGCACAAACATTGGTTTTGCACCATATGGAAATTACTGGAGGCAGTTAAGGAAGATTTGCACCTTGGAGCTCTTGAGCACGAAACGAGTCAATTCGTTCCGGCCAATAAGAGAAGAGGAGTTCACCAATCTTGTTAAGAGGATTATGTCATCAAAAGAAGGATCAGTTAATCTCACTGAAGAAGTGCTTTCATCCATATATGGAATCGTTTCGCAGTCTGCGTTTGGAGGCACAAAACGTGGGGACCAAGAGAAGTTCATATGCCTTGTGCAACAAGCAACAGCTGTTGCAGGTGGTTTTGATGCAGGAGATCTGTTTCCTTCTTGGGAGTGGCTTCAACTTGTGAGTGGGTTGAGGCCTAAGCTTGAGAGTTTCCAAAGACAAATTGATGAGATATTGGAAAACATTGTTAGTGATCACAAAGAGGCAAAGTTGGAAGGTAAAAAGAGCAAAAGTGATGAATCACATGAAGATCTTGTGGATGTTCTCCTTCAATTTGAAGATGGTACCAATCAAGATATTTGCTTAAGTAGAAACAATATCAAGGCTATACTCTTGGTAAGGATAATCTTGCTCTTGCTTACTCTTTAGTTTAAAGCTTCTTAATATGACCTTAGTATTTAAGATTGCTTGCTTTGCCTAACATCAAGTAATTAATCACTACTGTTTAGGATATCTTTGGTGGAGGAAGCGAGACGTCGGCCCATACTATAGATTGGGCAATGTCAGAGATGATAAGGGATCCAAGAGTGATGGAGAAAGCACAAGCTGAGGTCAGAGAGTTATTCAACAGAATAGGAAAGGTTGATGAGACTCTGATCAATGAACTCAAGTACTTGAAATCAGTTGTGAAAGAGACACTAAGGTTACACCCTCCAGCTCCTCTTTTACTTCCAAGAGAATGTGGAGAAGCCTGTGAGATCAATGGATATCACATTCCATACAAAACTAAGGTCATAGTGAATGCTTGGGCAATTGGAAGAGATCCAAACTATTGGAGTGACCCAGAGAAGTTTTATCCAGAGAGGTTCATTGATAGTTCCATAGACTACAAAGGGAATAATTTCGAGTTCATTCCGTTTGGTGCTGGAAGAAGAACATGTCCGGGCAGCACATTAGGCTTGTTAAATGTTGAGCTGGGGCTGGCATATTTGTTGTATCACTTTGATTGGAAGCTTCCAAGTGGAATTAAAGGTCAGGATCTGGATATGTCTGAGGTATTTGGAGTTACTGTTAGAAGAAAAAAAGATCTGCAATTGGTTCCCATTGTTTTTAGTCCTTTGCTTGAAACATAAACATAGGTAGATGCTATGTCTTTGATTAAGAAATGCTATGCTGTGTATGCGTTAAGATTCATGGTCATTTACTTATGAAATAAAGCTGCATGATTTTGTGATCATTGTTATTGATTACAAAAGAGTTGGAGATTTTGTAATGCAGCTAAAAATCAATTGCAATTATAAGTATTAATAGTTAACAGATTCTTTCTAGCTGAATATTAATTGATTAGTTAATTTTCATTGATTATTGTAAGAAAAAAAAAAAAAGAAGAAGATCGTCCACACATAATTTGAATGATAGTTGCATGCTTCTTGTAGTTATAAGCTATGATGCATAGACAATGATACGGATACTGGGCACATGATACGATACGAGATTCGTCGACACACGAATTTTAAAATCTTATAAGACACGGGGACACATATAAAAGAGTAATTCTTCACATCCAAGCAATTTTACATCTAAATGATTTGAGTTACGCTTTTCTTTTTCCCGTTTTCTTCCTCCCTTGTGCTTCTTATTCTTCTTGTTCTTGTTCTTCTCCTCCTCCTACTTTTTTATTATTTTTCAATTTTGTTACCGTCGTCACCAACAACACTTCTTCCTCTTCCTCTTCCTCTTCCTCCTCCTCCCCCTCCTCTTGGAATTTCGTCTCCTCCTTCCTTTTCATCCTTCTCCTCCACCACCATCATCATCATCATAATCATCATTGTTATCGTTATTGTCTTCTTCTAATATGTATTGTCGTTAATTTTCGGTTCATTTGTGATGCAAGTATTTCTGAATTCGAATTTATATAATGGACTATTTTCGATTCATTTGGTATTATACAATGATTTTGTTTTGATAATATTTTCAGTTCATTCGATTACCACAAAGAATCAGAATCAATAAAGATATTAGTAAAATGTTGGTGTCGTTGGTGATGACGATAATGATGGAAGAGTAAGAAGAAAAGGAAGGAGGAGATCAAAGAAATTCAAATAAAAAAGAAACAGGAGGAGGAGATAGATGTGGTGGTATGGTGGTGGTAACCATGACGATAATGAAAAAAAGATGAAGAAAGAGGAGGAGGAGGAGGAGGAGATAAGTCGTAATGATATGTCATTTAGACACAGCAGGCACGCATGTCGAACGAATGCCAATGAATATCGTGTTCAAAATGTGTACGACACGGCAACTCAGCGAAGTATCCGTACTTCAAAGATTATAAGTAGTTATAAATAGAACACCAATACTATGTATGTGTCTATTAAGATTGACTAAAATTTTCTTTTTAATATTCCAAGTTAATCTTGATTAATATTGTGTTAAAATTGTTATGCAAAAGAAGAAAAAAGCGGCTAGGACTCTTCAAAATTCATAAACTTGAAGATTCTTTAAAAGGTTCCACTCAAGGAAACGATAGAAGCAGACAAAGATACAATAATTTCAACTTGTAGACAAAAATATAACAGATAAAGATAAGTATAACAACTCACAAGACAGTGAGACTCCAAGCAATTATAACTCTATCTTCTTCTCTACTTTACCAGCACTTTAATCCATCTTAAGTTTCTGTTTGATCTTCATGGATTCTCAAATCTTTAACTTCCTTGCTTTCATCTTCTTTCTCTTCTTCATCCTTGCTGCTCTGAGAATAAGAAAGAAAAGTGATGTAATTCCAAATATACCCCCAGGACCACAGAAGCTACCTATCATAGGAAACATACCAAATCTTATTGCATCAACTCCACATAGAAAGCTAAGAGATTTGGCCAACAAATATGGACCATTGATGCACCTTCAACTTGGACAAGTCTCTACCATTGTTGTTTCCTCAGCAGAATATGCTAAAGAGGTTATGAACACACATGACATCATCTTTGCTTCAAGGCCTCCAGTTCTAGCAGCAAAGATAATTTCTTATGATTGCACAAACATTGGTTTTGCACCCTATGGAAATTACTGGAGGCAGTTAAGGAAGATTTGCACCTTGGAGCTCTTGAGCACGAAACGAGTCAATTCGTTCCGGCCAATAAGAGAAGAGGAGTTCACCAATCTTGTTAGGAGGATTATGTCATCAAAAGAAGGATCAGTTAACCTCACTGAAGAAGTGATTTCGTCGATATGTGGAATCATTTCGCGGTCTGCGTTCGGAGGCACAAAACGTGGAGACCAAGAGAAGTTCATATCGCTTGTGCTACAAGCAACAGATATTGCAGGGGGTTTTGATGTAGGAGATCTGTTTCCTTCTTGGGAATGGCTTCAACTTGTGAGTGGATTGAGGCCTAAGCTTGAGAGTTTCCAAAGACAAATTGATGAGATATTGGAAAACATTGTTAGTGATCACAAAGAGGCAAAGTTGGAAGGTAAAGGCAAAAATGATGAAGATCTTGTGGATGTTCTCCTTCAATTTGAAGATGGTACCAATCAAGATATTTGCTTAAGTAGAAACAATATCAAGGCTATACTCCTGGTAAGGATAATCTTGATCTTGTTTACTCTTTAGTTAGAAGATTTTTAATTTTTTTAATGTAATCACTGCCTTGCTTTGCCTAACCTCAAGTAATTAATCATTACTTTTTAGGATATGTTTGGTGGAGGAAGCGAGACATCGGCGCATACCATAGATTGGGCAATGTCAGAGATGATAAGGGATCCAAGAGTAATGGAGAAAGCACAAGCTGAGATCAGAGAGTTGTTCAACAGAATAGGAAAGGTTGATGAGACTCTCATCAATGAACTCAAATATTTGAAAGCAGTTGTGAAAGAGACACTAAGGTTACACCCTCCAGCTCCTCTTTTACTTCCAAGAGAATGTGGAGAAGCTTGTGAGATCAATGGATACTACATTCCCTACAAAAGTAAGGTCATAGTGAATGCTTGGGCAATTGGAAGAGATCCAAACTATTGGAGTGACCCAGAGAAGTTTTATCCAGAGAGGTTCATTGATAGTTCCATAGATTACAAAGGGAATAACTTTGAGTTTGTACCGTTTGGTGCCGGAAGAAGAACATGCCCCGGCAGCACATTAGGCCTGCTAAATGTTGAGCTGGCGCTCGCATATTTGTTGTATCACTTTGATTGGAAGCTTCCAAGTGGAATGAAACATGAGGAATTGGACATGTCTGAGGCATTTGGAGTTGCTGTTAGAAGAAAAAAAGACCTGCAATTGGTTCCCATTGTTTTTAGTCCTTTGCTTGAAACATAAACATAGATTAGATGCTAATATGCTATGTTGTGTATCCTTTGATCAAGATTCTGGTCATTTACTTTTGAAATAAAGCTGCATGATTGTGTGATCGTTGTTATTGATTAAAATCAATGGCAATTTGTCAACATATTCTTTCTAGCTGATATTAATTAATACAGTTATTTTTCATTGGTTATTATAAAAAAAATTGTCCATATATAATTTGAATGATAATTGTCAGCTTCTTGTAGTTATAAGTAGTGATATATAGAACACCAATAGTCCAATACTATATATGTGTTTATTAAGATTGACTAAGCTTTCTTTTTTAATAATCTAAGTTAACCCTGATTAATATTCTGTGTTAAAATTGCCATGCAAAAGAAGAAGAAGAAAGAAGTCAAGACTCATAAAAGTTCATAAACTTGAAGATTCTTTATAAGATTCCACTCAAGGAAACATAGAAGCAGACAAAGATACAGTAGTTTCAACCACCCTCCTGTTGCAAATATTCAAATAGCAAGTCTTGACAAAAACTCTCAATAAAAAATGAAACAGGTTAAAGAAATCTCAAACTCAGAAAGCTTAAGAATACTTAGTTAATCATATATATAGTACTAGTCTGGTAGAGTTAACAATACCTAGTTGGTTAAGCAGTAAGCAAGTTTGTCCCCTTCCAAATGGTTTCAACTTCGAGCCATGCGCATCGAGTTTAATGCACCATGGATTCTCTACTCTTTGACTTTCCAACACTCTTCTGCTTTTTCCTCTTCATGCTTGCAGCACTTAAACTATGGAAGAAGAAGAATCTCAATCAAATTAACTCAACCTCAAACATAGCCCCAGGTCCATGGAAGCTACCTATCATAGGAAACATACACCATCTTGCTACATCCACGCCTTATCGAAAATTAAGAGACTTGTCCAAAATACATGGACCTTTGATGCATCTACAGCTTGGAGAGATCTTCACCATTGTTGTTTCCTCAGCAGAGTATGCCAAGGAGGTAATGAAAACACATGACATCATCTTTGCATCAAGGCCTCAGATTCTAGCTGCAAAGATTATATCATATGATTGCACAAGCATAGCCTTAGCACCTTATGGAAACTACTGGAGACAGCTAAAGAAGATTTGCACATTGGAGCTTTTCACTTCGAAGCGTGTCGATTCATTTCAGCTGATAAGAGAAGAAGAGTTCACTAGTCTTATCAAAAGAATCATTGCTGCAACAAATAATAATAATGGATCTCCTGTGGACCTCACTCAAGAGGTGTTTTCAACTATATACACTGTCACTTCAAGGGCCGCGTTTGGCATGAAATTCAAAGATCAAGAAAGATTCATATCGCTGGCGAAAGAATTGGCGAAGGTGGGGACTGGTTTTTCTTTAGGAGATTTGTTTCCATCAGCTAAATGGCTTCAACTTGTCTCTGGCTTGAGGCCTAAGATTGAGAAGTTGCATGGACAAACGGATCAGATACTGCAAAACATCATCAATGAACATAAAGAGGCAAAGTCATCAAAATCCAAAGAAGGACAAGGTGAAGTTGAAGGTCTTCTAGATGTTCTCTTAAGATTTGAGGATGGTAATGGATCAAACCAAGATTTCTCCTTAACTAGTAACAATATCAAGGCTATAATCTTGGTAAGGATAGTCATTTTTCATGTTGCTATGTCAGATTCCATTTGGTTATCTTCATTATCAGTCTATTTGGATAATAATACACTTGGTAATTGACAATAAGAGAGAAATTTGTGAAACTTACCCTGTGAACTTAAATGGTTAAATATTGTAAATAAGAGCAACCATTTTGTTATTTCCAAGAAATAATGGGTTTAGTTGTTTATAATAATTAATATATTCATCAGTTGATGTGCAAAATGAAGCATGAATAGTCCTTAAGGCTTTGAATTTGCAGAGAAATACAGTTAGAAATTGTCAATAGTACTAGACTGAGATACTTAACTTTTTCTTCTATTAAAATTCACTTATTCACAAGAAATTCATGACATAATAAACCAGTAACCTTATTATTAGTTGTGTTTGCATATTTGTTTCCATATTAGATTAACATCACTAATAATTACTTTTTAGAATATCTTTGGTGCTGGTGGTGGGACAACAGCAACTACAATAGATTGGGCAATGGCAGAAATGATAAAGGACCCAACAATAATGAAGAAAGCACAAGTTGAGGTGAGAGAAAACTTCAGTAAGAAAGGAAGTGTTGATGAAACTTGCCTCCATAAACTCAAATATTTGAAATCAGTGGTCAAAGAGACTCTCAGATTACACCCTCCAGTTCCTCTTTTGCTCCCAAGAGAATGCAGATCCGAATGCGATATAAATGGCTATCACATACCTGAAAAGAGTAAGGTCATTGTGAATGCTTGGGCAATAGGAAGAGATCCAAACTACTGGAGTGAACCAGAAAGGTTTTATCCAGAGAGATTCCTTGATAGCTCTATTGACTACAGAGGGAACAATTTTGAGTACATTCCATTTGGTGCAGGAAGAAGAATGTGTCCCGGAAGCGCATTAGGCGTGATAAATGTTGAACTTTCCCTGGCATATTTGTTGTATCACTTTGATTGGAAGCTTCCCAGTGAAATGAGAAGTGAGGAACTGGATATGACTGAGGCACTTGGAGTTACTGTCAGAAGAAAAGATGATCTGCAACTGGTTCCCATTGCTTCTTATCCTTTGCTTGAAGCATAAACCATATGCAAGTACAAGAGTTGATATTTGTTATCTGCTTCTGAAATAAAGCTATCTTCATTGTTGCTGCTTGCAGCAGAGTTTACTTTCTAATGGATAAAATCATGAGTGACAATAGATTCTAGCAGAGATCACTTCTGAATCAGTTTGTTGCAAATGTAAACTAAATAAATTAGTTTGTGTCAAATGACTATTCAAGTTGTGAATTTGAAAAGTAGTTACTTTTGCTAAAGTAACAATACATGATTGAAGTCCTTCGTGAACCTTTTTTACACAATCAGTACATCAAAATTAAACGTACTAAAACGTATTAGTATATTATTACTAATAGAGGGGCCTATTAAAAAAGATACTTTAATATATTTTTTCTGACAAGTTCTTCATATGATACAATTTAAGCAATAGATATAACGGAAATAACAAAGCAGCAAACAGACAATGAAAATTACCAAGTCATCTTAGTTGCTGGAGAACTAAATCGGCTAAAACAAGAAGCAATAAGCAGAAACCAAAGCCTCAGTAATTTTCAACTCATCAAACAACAGCTGTTAGTTTTTTATCTGTGTTGCTCCATGGATTCTCTGATCCTTGACTTGCTAGCTCTTGTCACCTTCATAGTCTGTATTGTTTTGGCCCTGATAATTGGAAGGAGTCTCAAGAAAATTGAGTCAACTGCAAACATACCCCCAGGGCCATGGAAGCTACCTATTATAGGAAACATACACCATCTTGTTACATCCAAACCACATCAAAGATTAAGAGATTTGGCCAATATATATGGGCCATTGATGCACCTTCAACTTGGAGAGATCTCAACCATTGTTATCTCTTCACCAGAATATGCTAGAGAGGTAATGAAAACCCATGATGTTGTGTTTGCATCAAGGCCTAAAATTCTGGCTACAGAAATAATGTCTTATGGTTCAACAAATATAGTTTTTGCACCTTATGGAAATTATTGGAGACAGCTGAGGAAGATTTGCATGTTGGAGCTTTTCACCCCCAAAAGGGTCAAGTCATTCCAGCCAATAAGAGAAGAAGAGCTTACCAATCTCATAAAAAGGATTGCATCGGCGAAAGGATCAACTGTCAACCTCACTGAAGAAGTACTTTCATCAGTATATACAATCAATTCCAGGGCTGCATTTGGCATGAAATGTAAAGATCAAGAAAAATACATTTCAGTTATAAAAGAAGCAACAATGGTTGCTGCAGGTTTTGATTTAGGAGATTTGTTTCCTTCTTCCAAATGGATTCAACTTGTCAGTGGCTTGAGGCATAAGCTTGAGAGGCTGCAAAGACAAAGTGATCAAATACTGGAAAACATCATCAATGAGCACAGAGAGGCAAAGTTAAGAGCCAGAGAAGGTGAAAATGAATCAGATCATGATCTCATGGATGTTCTCCTAAAATTTGAGGGTGGTAATGCATCCAGCCATGATATATGCATAACTACAGATAACATTAAAGCCATCATACAGGTAAGTTTTAAAAACAAATTGTAAAATCTAATATATCTTTACATGAATTCTAAATAGCTACTTTTTTTCCCTTGTATAGTTTAGTGTTTGCATAAATTTTTTCAGGTGTCCCCTTGGATATGTTTGCAGAATTTAATTTTGATGCTAAAGTAGTTTTACACGTACATCTAATTATGTAATGTCATATCATTAAAAATAACTACATCTCACATTGACGAGTCATCCAAAAGAACGGATGTGATTGCACGAGTGTGTAAAATGCTTCATCAAAAATAAACTAATTGATCATTATGTACTTCTTAGGACATATTTGGAGCTGGAGGTGAGACAGCATCAACTACTATAGATTGGGCAATGGCAGAGATGATGAAGGACCCAAGAGTAATGCAGAAAGCACAGGTCGAGGTGAGAGAGATATTCGACATGAGTGGAAGTGTTGATGAGACTTACATGGATGAACTCAAGTATTTGAAAGCAGTGGTCAAAGAGACCCTCAGGTTACACCCTCCAGCTCCACTTTTGATTCCAAGAGAATGTAGAGAAGCATGTGAGATTAATGGATATCACATAGCTGTGAAAAGTAAGGTGATTGTGAATGCTTGGGCAATTGGAAGAGATCCAAAGTACTGGAGTGAAGCAGAGAGGTTTTATCCAGAGAGATTTATTGATAGTAGCATTGACTACAAAGGAAGCAATTTTGAATACATTCCATTTGGTGCTGGAAGAAGAATATGCCCAGGCATCACATTAGGCTTGATGAATGTAGAGCTGGCCCTTGCATATTTGCTGTATCACTTTGATTGGGAGCTTCCTAATGGTGTCAAATGTGAGGACTTGAACATGACTGAGCAATTTGGAGTTACTGTTAGAAGAAAAGATGACCTGCAATTGATTCCTATTGCTTCTCATTGTTTGCATGAACAACATAAATAACACAACCAGAAGCTATAGCTTTTGAAATGAAGAGATTTTGCTGTGAATGTTGCTTATATAGATTTGTATGTGCATGAATAATACAAACTGATTAATGAAATGTGTTTGAGATGTTTACTTCAATATTCTCAAATCTTGTGCTAGATGAGTTGAATTTTAATTCAACCATGGTTAATTAGCCATAAATTTTGGGTGTAATTTTGTGAGATTCTGAGAAGGCTTTTTTAGCTTCATTTGAAACCAGACCTGTATGTGATTATGTGAGTGGTAATTGTTAATGTTGCAAGTGTGAGGAATATGTATGAAATTAGTCTTACATTAAAGAAAGCAAAGAAGAGTGAGGAGTTTATAAGATCAGAAATCCATTAATTTATTATCTAAAGGTTTTAAATTTATATTAATATAATATTCATATTCAAGATCAACTTTTTTATGCATATAGTTAAGCAATTTGGTATATATTTCTATATATAATTAATGAAACTCCTATTTATCAAACCAGCTGTGTCAAATGATTTTCTCCATTTTTTTGAAAAAATTAAAACTAAAACTTTTAGGATTTGTTTGGGTGAGCTTCTAAGAAAATATCTTTTTTTGAGTTATCTTTTTTTAAAAGATCTTATGAAAAAATAAAAGTAATTTTATGTTAGGATATCTCATGCAAAAAGATCTTTTTATTTATCAATTATATTTGGATATAACAATATAAAAATACTTTTTTGTTTATTTATTACATGAAAAACATCTTTTTTTAAAGAAAAAAAGATCTTTTAAAAAAAGATGTAAATTACAACTTCTCAAAAAAGATATTTTTTTTTTCTAGTGTTTTTATTTTTACTACTAGAAATTTGCTAAACACACTAAAAAATAAAAAAAAATATTTTTTTAAAATAATAGCGCCCAAACAAACACTTATTCTTATTTTATTATTATTAACTTCTAGATGCTTTACCTTAATTTCCAATTCTAGATGCTTTAGCTTTAACAACAGAAGGCATTGTAAGGAAAGGGATAAAACTATTCTGTTCAACTCAGAGAAAATTAAATCTCTCTTCTCAAGTTTAACTTAGTCCCTAGTTTTGGGCTGGGGAAATAATCACATAATTGGAAGTCACCAAAAACCATGGCGTAGAATGTTAATTTCTCGTTGCTTGGGAAGGAATCAACCATAATGTTACGCAATTTGTCAAAAAGAAAAACAAACACATTTTAGTTATTTACTATTATCTTTTAAGTTCTAGCAGTCAACATTGCTGAAGAATATAATTGACTTTGATTATTAAAAATTCAATAATTCATTAAAAATATACGACTCTAGGTATGAACATAATTTGAAGGAGGTAAATAACAACTCTAGCTAGATTTTTAAAAGTAAAAATCAATTCAATTTTCTTTTTCTTATTTGATCCAATATATTCTGATATAAGTTTTTTGTAGTTTAGATTGAATTATTTTATTCGATTAAAAAAAATTAAAGTATTGAATAGCAAAACTAAATCAAACTTATTTTACATTTGCAAAATGTTAATTAATTCAAAATAATATAGGAATAAAATAAAATAATAGAAAGTACAGGATGAAGAGAAAAAATTATAATAAAAAAACATAAACATTGATTATTTGACTATTGGTTCCCACCTTTTTTTTAATTTTATATTTCAAATTTTAAAACATAGTTATATTAATGATAGTTATATTAACTATGTTTAATTAATTTGGGTTAGTCGAGTAGTGAGCTCACTCGTTTGCTTAAGTTCTAATTTGCGACAGATTAATACTTGATAAATACCGTAAATAAAAAAAATATTAACTATATTTACATGTCTGACAAATTAATTTTAACTTTTCATATAATAGTTAGTTTTGTTATACATTATATAAAAATAATTTTTATGAAGTCACCAAAAAATATAATTTTTATGTTCCAAATTATGCAAACAATATCTTAAACTTGCAATTTGCATGATTTATTTCCTCTTCCATCCTAATCTTTTCGGTTTGGAAAGACCTTTTTGTGCTAATCATCATGATATACATGGCAAAAAGCAGTTGGCAAGTTCATGAAAATCATATTTTAAGATACCACTTGAGTCAATTTAAAATATATTTTATATTATTATTCTAAATCAACACTATCTAGCATAAGATAAGTCGTAAGTTTCATTCAACAAAAACTTGTCCAAATCCCTTTCATCAGCTTAATGGTGGCATGGCACCAAAGTCCAAAATCATATTCACCAACATACTGCACCTATTATTCCCAAAGCAAAAAATATTCTTCATTCTAGAGGGGAAAAAAATTTATTTTATTGGAAAATAATTATAAATACAAATTCTTTGCACCCTTCTTTTTTTCAACCCTGGAATATGACAAAAAGCTGACAACGGTAGGCTGAATAAATTACAAAATTTAAACCATGAGACCATAGATTGTAGCTTATTTTGTTTTTTAATTATGTAATTGGGGTTTTGATCTTTAACAATAAAAATAGAATATATTTCATAATTAGTTGTTTATCTTTTTGAAAAACTTTTAGGCAAATCTATCAGTTTATGCATTTTTTTTATTTAATTGTTTCAAATAAGTTTCAAACTCAAGTTGTCACTTGAGTTTGAAGAGGGACGTTAGAATATAATTAGGATCAATTAATATTATTTAGTATATTTGAATATTTATTATAGGAGATTACGTCTTTATTATTACGATTCTCTTAGCACCTATAAATATCCTTTTATATTGTATCATTCTAGACAACTTGAATATACTCAATAATACACAAATCTTTTCTCCAGTTTAGTCTCTTATTTTTAACATGGTATTCTTGAGGAGGATAGGTTGTCACTCCTTTCATCCTTTTTCACTTCACCAAGTCTGTTCTTTCTGTCATGTGTTTTTTCGAGTTGAATGATCAAACACTATGGTCATCCGCTGCTTACCTATTCTCATGAAGAAATCATATAATTTACACTCTCTTTCGGCCGTTCTGTCTTCTTTCGTGACAGTTCTATCTGCTTTCTCTTGTAACAATTCCGTCTGCGTTCTCTCGTGGCAGATTCTCGAACCTGTCTTGTGTATCATACATAGTAAATAGTAACCCATTGGTCACTGGCAGATTCTTAAATGAACTCAAATTCGCGATAAATTAGTCCTTATTCTGTTGGATTGAGAATACCCTAGACAACTAAAAAAAATTACTACAGTAATATATAATAGTTTATGTTGGAAAAGAAAAAAAAAAGAGAAATCAAAGGCGTGAATGGGTTCTTGCTAATAAAAGGAGAGAAGAGAATATTCGGATAATGGATAAAGGACCCGAATCCGGTGGGCTTGTTAGGTTGTTGAAATGGGTCACTGGTTTTGAAATTGAAGAGAAAGTTGGGTAAACCATAAAACCAAGGTAGTAGTAGTAGGTGTCTTCTGTTTTCTCTTCTTCTCTTATAAAAACAAGGCTACCCAACACTCTCCTCAGTTACACTATCACACACACTTCTTCTACCAACAACAACATCATCATTTGTGTTTGTTCATTTTCTATATTCTCTCTCTGCAAAGCAAAGCAAGGAATATTGTGAAATCCATGGATTCTGACTATGGTATTCCCAGAGAGCTCTCAGATCTTCAAAAGATTCGATCTTTATATGAGCCAGAGATTCCTCCTTGCCTACAGGTACGCACTCTTTTTATTCTCTCATCAGATCTCATTTTAACAATTCTTAATTTACTCTCTCTGGAATAAAGTTTATTTATTTATTTATTTCTGATTTGCATGGAAATGGGGGTTGAGTTGACCCTATTGGTTTCAATTTTAAATTCTTTCAGGGAACCACTGTGAGGGTTGAGTTTGGTGATGCAACCACCACTGCTGACCCAGCTGATGACCCAACCATAAGGAGGGCTTTTCCAAACACTTATGGACAGCCTTTGGCTCACTTCCTTAGAGCCACTGCTAAGGTCCCTGATGCTCAGATCATCACTGAGCATCCACCTATCAGGTCAGTTTTCCAAACATTTCATCAATCCTGTTCTTGAATGAATTGGTTCTTATGATTCTGAATCTTTGTTGGTGTTGGTTGTTGCAGGGTGGGGATTGTTTTCTGTGGGAGACAGTCTCCTGGTGGACACAATGTTATTTGGGGTCTTTACAGTGCACTCAAGATTCACAACCCTGAAAATGTCTTGCTTGGATTCCTTGGTAATTTTCATCATGGATCTCTTTTGAGCTTCTGTTTATTTACTAAAAATATATTAACTTTATGTATTGATGTTACTTTTAGTGTCCTTGTTTTTTATGTACTTATCTTAGCCTAATATAAAAGTTATCACTTTTGTACAATTGAGTAAAATTAGGTATGCATACACTTGATGTGTTTTTTATTACTTTTATGCAATGTAATTCTTAAGAGTACTTATCATTACCTTAAAGTAAAATAGAGTATCTGTTGGGAAAATGAGTAACTAGATTGGAGTGCACTTGTTTCATTATGCAGGTGGTTCGGAAGGTCTATTTGCGCAGAAATATCTCGAGATAAGTGACGAAATTCTCTCAACATACAAAAATCAAGGTTTGTTGTGACAAGTAAAATTTGTTGCTATTGCTGGTTCAATTGTTTGTCTGAAAATTTTTCACTTATTATCATTCTATGGCTGTTAATTTTCTAGGTGGTTATGATTTGCTTGGACGAACAAAAGATCAGATTAGGACAACAGAACAAGTTAATGCTGCACTTGTTGCATGCAACATTTTGAAGCTTGATAGCCTTGTTATCATTGGAGGTATACCTTTCTTGGAACTTCGTATGTTGCTTAACTTTGAGCTTCTAAAGAGGTTTCTAACCATTGACATGTATGATATTTTAGGTGTGACATCAAACACGGATGCTGCGCAGCTTGCAGAAACTTTTGCAGTAGCTAAATGCCCTACAAAGGTATATTACTGGTTGCTCTGGACTTTTGTAATTTTGTCGACCTATGTGCGAAACAATGGGATAATATATTTTGTTGTTCCAACTGATTGGTTTGAAACTCATCAGTTTTTTATTATATCATAAAAGACTAAGGTAGTTGGGATTGTGCAGGTGGTTGGTGTTCCTGTAACTTTGAATGGAGATCTTAAGAACCAGTTTGTTGAAACCAATGTTGGTTTTGATACAATTTGCAAGGTACTTGTCCTTCGATCTTCGGTTTGCATGATTCTCAAGTTTTAACGCATGATGAAGCACAATTAATATGGTTCTTTTTAGGCTCTGTATAGGAGATATGTTGCTATTTCAGAAGTTGGTAGTGTTGATTGTATCACTTATTATAAAATGCAACAGTGGACAACTTGTTTTCAACATGATAGGCAAATAACTTTTGTGCCATGTCAGCTTGGAAGATTGTACTATGAAATAATGATCAATTGATTTTTATATATTGTTTCTGTATAATTAGGTGAATTCTCAACTCATCAGCAATGTCTGCACTGACGCCCTCTCTGCAGAGAAGGTAAAGAGGCACATTCATATGTTTATATTTTGTTTGCTTGTGTAAGCTCTTTATTCTAGTTAGTTTTCTTCTCACTACCTTTCTGACGAAATCTTCTTTTCCAGTATTATTATTTCATCCGTCTTATGGGACGTAAGGCATCCCATGTTGCATTGGAGTGCACCCTCCAGTCCCATCCAAACATGGTTAGTCTTTTCTTTTCTTGCATCCTTCATGGCTGATCATGCTAATTGCTATAGTTCCTTGCTGACAAACTATACTTTAATAATGTATCTGTGCAGGTTATTCTTGGTGAGGAGGTTGCCGCATCAAAGCTTACCCTTTTTGATATTGCAACACAGATTTGTAATGCAGTTCAGGCTAGGGCAGAGCAAGGTGTGGATTATTTGCAGTTCCTTGACTCGGTCTTTGTTTATTTCCTTTCATTTCTGAGATCCATATTCCTTTGTCTTTGGTCAGATAAATATCACGGAGTAATCCTCCTGCCAGAAGGACTAATTGAGAGCATTCCTGAAGTGTATGCACTCTTAAAGGTAACTCCCCTGCCTCAGCAGTCTGGCCCACCTGGGCATGAAACATTTTGAATCATTTATATGCATTTGTATACTGTTGATGAAAATGATGGTACCATTTGAGTGTGTATGGAACACAATTATAAAGGAAATGAATTGATTTTACTAATCAATAAAATTTCAGTGTTTGTAGTTTGTAATTTAAAATCCTATCACTTTTGATGGATTTAGATGGAAAT
The DNA here is from genome assembly GCF_000816755.2 of Arachis ipaensis. NCBI lineage: Eukaryota > Viridiplantae > Streptophyta > Magnoliopsida > Fabales > Fabaceae > Arachis > Arachis ipaensis. Next base: position 135,652,876 of record NC_029794.2, read on the forward strand.
GATTTACTTTATCCTTGATATGTTCTAATAAAATCAATTAAATCAAATAAAATAGATTTTAGTTTTAATGCTTTCCAAACATAGTAAGTGATTTTTAAATCATATATTATTTCATTCAAAACACAATTTTATTTATAAACCATTTCAACTCAATTCAATATATATTCAAATCATTTTCAACTTTTCCCCCCATTCCAAACACCCTTTATGTCATTGATGTTAGCTTAGCTGTTATCATTCAGTTTTTCTGTCTTCCATGATAGAGTATGAAACCTTAATGTTACCTCTATTATCTTTTTGTTCCTCAGGAAATTCATGGTTTACTCAGACAAGGTGTCCCCTCTGACAAGATATCTTCTCAGCTTTCACCATGGGCATCTGCTTTGTTTGAATTTCTTCCACCCTTTATTAGGAAGCAGGTTGGTTCATTTGTCATGTTAAAAACTGACCTTGTGTAAATTTGGCTCTAATGTGTAATGGTAATGATAAATCTAACAATGATATTAATGTTGCAGCTACTCCTCTACCCTGAATCAGATGACTCTGCACAGTTATCTCAGGTAATAATCAACAGATGATTTGTTGTTCAAATAAATTGTTAGAATTTTAGTCCCTTCATGTCTTCTTTTTAATATCTTGCAGATTGAGACCGAGAAATTACTAGCATACCTTGTGGAGGCCGAGATAAACAAGCGTCAGGTATGGTTATTGTTTCGGTTGCATTGTCTTCTATTCCTTACATTTTGAAGTTTTATGTATTTATTGTTTGTGCCTCTGTGGTGTTCCCCACTGCAATGAGTCAGATTCCTTGTAAAAAATATGGTGGATGCTTTTCCAAAATATTAGTGTTGATTTGAAATTATCAAGGATGAGTTGGTTTTGCATGGCTTGACCTTGAATTGCACTTCTCCTATCTAGTTGGTTCCAATTTGATCCTTGATGCCAAAAATAACCTGGTCTTGGACTCTTGGGCCTTAATTGCTTCCTAGTGACATGAAGTGGAAATTATCCTTTTCTGTCTGGATGTTCAATAATTTGTTGTTATTGACAGAAAGAAGGCACTTACAAGGGGAAGAAATTCAATGCAATTTGTCATTTCTTTGGTTACCAAGCTCGTGGATCTCTGCCATCGAAATTTGACTGTGACTATGCATATGTAAGTTAAGTTAATTTGGTTTCTTTAGGACCCTTTCTGATCAGCATCATCTATTCATGTTTCCCTATTTTATTAACAACTTTTCGATATTATTCTAGGTTCTCGGACACATCTGTTACCACATACTGGCTGCTGGTTTAAATGGATACATGGCAACTGTGACTAACCTTAAGAATCCTGTGAACAAGTGGAAGTGTGGTGCTGCACCAATCACAGTATGTAGTCCTTTGTTCTTTTCCTGACAACAAACACTTTGATTTTGATTCCATCGATCATGGTGAATATTCACTTGTTTAGTTTGTTTGGGATGCACTTTAGGCTATGATGACAGTGAAGCGCTGGTCTCCAAATCCCGGAGCCACATCAATTGGAAAACCTGCCATTCATCCAGCTACTGTGGATTTGAGAGGCAAAGCATATGAGTAAGGCTTTTGATTGCATCCTGGCATAAATGTTTGTGTGATTGAATATGAAATAAAAGATTAACTGAAAAATTTTATTTCTTAATTCTATTGATTAGTTAGTTTATTTATTTGATTTTATAAGATTTAATTTACTTTCAGAATTCAGATCCAATATAGTTTGACCTATGGAGTTTTGCTTCATGATTGTGATTTCCCTTTCACTATATGATCCAAGTTCTTGATAGTTAAGATGGGTTTGATCTGATGCATAATGATTTTTTGGTTGCAGCCTGTTGAGACAAAATGCCACAAGCTTCCTCATGGATGATATCTACAGAAATCCAGGTCCACTTCAGTTTGAAGGCCCCGGTGCGGATGCCAAGCCCATAAGTCTTTCTGTTGAAGATCAGGACTATATGGGTCGCATCAAGAAACTTCAGGAGTACCTAGAACAGGTCAGTGCAAGAACCTTTTAAGACATAATTATCATAATGAAATCTTCAAGCTTGTGCTTCATCTGATTTATTTTCTTCTTCTTGTTTCAGGTTCGAACAATTGTGAAGCCGGGATGTCCGCAAGAGGTACTGAAAGCAGCGCTGAGCGTCATGGGATCCGTCACGGAAGTTCTGGCCGCAATGTCTGCATCTTCCGGCAACAACCTGTCATCTCTTTGACAACATGTGCTCAATTTTCCGAAGTAGCCATTTTTGCCCTTTTTTTTTTACACTTTTTTTTCCATTTTAAGTAGCTAGTTGATGGTTGGAAATAAAAGTGTAAGATCTGACATGTTGCATTGTCAACATGAAAGATTGCTGCGAGTGTATTCAAAAGTTTTGGCTCTATAACCGTACTACTACATAACCTGGGTTGATTCTTTTGAGTAAGTGAGGCTTCTATGTGACATAACACATTGTTGGACAATGTAGCTTGGTTTTTCTTTTCAAGTGAGCTCGTTTTTTTACGAACATTTTATGAAAAAACAGTAGTTCAATTGTTTTGTTTAGTTTAACTTGGGCAGAAATGAGAAATCATTAGAGAGATTAAAATTCAGTTGGGATTATAGATTTGTTTCTTAGTATAGTATGGTGTTTGATTACAGCCGATGAAATTTAAGAAATTTTAAAGAGAGAAAATTGGAATATTGGAAGATAAGAAGTGAACATGTTATGAACGCGGTTTAATTAACCATGTGTGTTGTTCCCTAATCCCTTAATCTCACTTTCAAATGATAAAAATATATGGGCATATCAAAATTCAATCAGTAAATTAGCAAATTAGCAAGATACCCGTGCAATGCACGGACAACACATACATACGCAGATTAGAATTGTTAGTTATTTTATCTAGTGTAAAAAAGGTGTAAAAAAGAAACGATCATTTTTATTATTTTTAAAGTATTTGTAAAATTTAAAGTAAATTGTAATCATTTCAATTAAAAAAAAGGAAGACATGAAGAATATTAGACTATTCTAATATTGTTTGTAGATGCAGTGATAATATGAATAATACTATTGTGATTTCAGTTGACTCCAGTGTTAGAATTCTTTTTTATACTTAAGTAGTAAAAAGTAACGCAAATTTGATTTCTAGTAAGAATTCAATTTTTATGATTAGTTTAAATCAAATCACACAAAAAGTGGTTTAATTTTCAATTGTATTCTCATGAGCTATGATATTACCAAAATTATCCTCACTAAAGAGTTAGTGGTAATAGTTAAAGGACAAAATAATTATTTCAAACACACTCTACATGTTCTATTTCAATTATATTCTTTTGATTCCTAATCAAAGAATTCTCTCCATAATTAATTCAATTCTCTCAAACATTTTATTAAACTCTAACTTATTAAAAACTTCCAAACACCCTCAAAATTAACTCCATTCTTTTAACATTGTTGTTTAATATATTCTTCCTTGTAGTCGTTTGGTAAGTTGGAAACAAAATAACATAATTCATGGAATATAAAATTATACACAAACTAAACAAAAAACATCCCTAATGCCATATCTTCCAAGTGATGTCTCCATTCTAATTACACCAATGATGGACGCACTAATTGCTGCGGAGAACTTCTCTATAATCAAGTCATCATCAAGAATAGAGCATCAACGTGTATTCCTAAAAATACAAAAATTAAATGTAAGAAGAAGAAGCAAAAAGAAAGAACAAACTTGCAATATTTACCTAAGGCTCATTGGAAGCATCATATGAACTTTAATCTGCCTGTTTTTTGGCCTCCAATGTTCTCTAGATCAAAAAAGCGCATATCTTAAGAAGCCATTAGATTTATCAACTAAGGATCATCCTCTGCATCTAGCAACTAAACCATGAAACCAACAAAATATATTTTTTTATGGAATTTGTAATTTGCTTTAGCCACTTAAACAATGTTTTCAGAGCCCGTAACTCAAAATCATAACACAATGAACGGTGTAGGGAGCATTTTTATCAAACGTGTTGTGCAAGATGAGGTTCGTGATCAATTAAGCCTCAACCTGACAAAGTCTGGTCATTAATCACATATTAGTCATTAGACACCAATCAAAACAACAATAAATAAACAAAATGATATTTAAGTTAAAAAATGTAAAAAAAAAAAAAAACTTGAATGAGGCCATGAGAATTGAAAATTGCATAAGTTACAATAGCAATTAGTAATATTCAATTTAGATGGGATGGTACGGGACCTTAGGTGAATAACATAATTTAACTATTTTAAACTCTATATCACCTCACTTACCTTATTATCAGTCTAGACATATGATATATGTAAGTAACTTAAAGTAAGATTACAATTCTCTTTTATGTATAAAACAAATATTATAAAAAAATAGATGCACCAAAGACAAAGCTGTATCAAAATTTTCTTGTTTTGATATTGTGACAACTCAGTTCTTGCTTAAAATAGAATGAATTGTAAAATAGAAGTTTTGGTTATTAATTACACTTGAGTATGATTGAAGGGGAAAAAATGCGTTGATATATCTCTCATATCTTCAGTCAACACACGTTAGAATTTTACAAATGAACTACTATAAGTAAGAAATCAGATGAAATCAGTAACTTTGATGCACACAATAAGAAACAAAAAGAATCATTAGAGGCAGATGTGGCATAATAAACACAAATTTAAAGAAGGAATAATGATTTTTTTAATCGTGTATATGAAATTCAAAATGAAATTAAATAAATACTTGGGTATCATAGCCAAAAAACATGCCACCAATTCAAGCAATCACACTATCAAAAAAAAAAAAAAAAAAAAAAAAACTTGAATGCGGCCATGAGAATTGAAAATTGCATTAGTTACAATGGCAATTAGCAATGTTCAATTTAGATGGGATGGTACGGACCTTAGGTGAATAACATAATTTAACTATTTTAAATTATACATTTACCCATTTACCTTATTATCAGTCTAGACATATGATATATGTAAGTAACTTAAAGTAAGATTACAATTCTCTTTTATGTATAAAACAAATATCATAAAAGAATAGATGCACCAAAGACAAAGCTGCATCAAAATTTTCTTGTTTTGATATTGTGACAACTCAGTTCTTGCTTAAAATAGAATGAATTGTAAAATAGAAGTTTTGGTTATTAATTACACTTGGATTATGATTAAAGGGGAAAAATGCCTTGATATATCTCTCATATCTTCTGTCAACACATGTTAGAATTTCACAAATGAACTACTATAAGTAAGAAATCAGATGAAATCAGTAACTTTGATGCACACAATCAGAAACAGAAAGAATCATTAGGGGCAGATGTGGCATAATAAACACGAATTTAAAGAAGGAATAATGGTTTTTTTTAATCGTGTATATGAAATCCAAAATGAAATAAAATAAATACCTGGGTATCATAGCTAAAAAACATGCCACCAATTCAAGCAATCACACTATCAAAGAGATAGAATAATTAAAGTACTTACCTAATGATGCATAAATGCAAATTCAATAGATTATGCCTCTTAAATAGAAAATGTATATATCAAATGAAATCTAAAAAATAGAAAAGGTCTTGAAATTACTTCAAGATCATATTGCATGAATTCTTCCCAGTAGAAACAGAAAATGCAGCAAAAATTTTTGATTTGACAAATGAACCAATCAAAGATGCACCTAGTAGGAAGAAAAGGTTAAAAACAATCAATGCCATCATCTTAACTTCAACTAATAAAAAATAAACAATGAAACAAAATAGTAACCACATTGTGGTATTTCAAGTTCTTTGAGTTCATCAATTGTTGCAATAACAACATCAGTTACAAATTATTCTTCCATATTTACTGTTGCTTTTTCTTAATTTAAATGAATTAGATCCTTGATAAAAAATTATCAGTATTATCTCTTTTTATCTGGCATTTTTATTCTCTATTTTCACTCATTTTCTGTTAAGTATTTTATTGTAAGATAAAAAAATTAGTATTTTCTAATATTTTTGAATATACAATCATTTTGGATAAAATCCCATTTTAAAAAGATACCTATCTTGAAGAAAATTGTAATACACAGACATGACAACAAATTTTATTGACCTTTTTTTGTCAATTGTCTCTATCTCTACTAGTATCCTCTACCTCGTCAATATAGAAATGTGTAATGAAGGATATTTACAATCAAGATATTAAAGGAATATATAATGAATTTGCCACTCATAAGAAAGGCTATAGTTAGAGTGCCCAAATTTATTGCCAAATCAAGATATGTTTTGTCTTTGCTGATCTTATCCCAAATTTTAGTGCCATTTGAGAAATAAAAAGTAGAAGTCAACTAAAACCAAAATTAATCTCAAACCAAAAGTTTCAAATAACTTTGAAAATCCAGAGGTTGCAATAGACGCTCACCTTCACCTAATTTACTGTCAACTTTGTAGAAAGGTTATCCTCCAACTTGAACCTTTAGAAAGCAAAACACAAATAAATGACCAAATATATAAATAAAAGACAATTATAGATTTGATGAAAGAAATTTATTAGAATGGATGTAGTTACCATCTTCCCACCTATCCTCCTAAATATAGAGGTTTAAAAGAGTTAACGGATCTCTTGCAATGAACAAAATTAATTAAATAAATAAAGGACCTGAAAACAGAGCATGCACAATATTAGTTAAAACAAAGTCACCAAATAATAGAATTTAAATAAATAAATAAATAAATAAACTTGATGAAACGATGAGAACTTTTTATATGTGATAATGGAATGTATTATAGAGCAATATAAAGCATATGAAATTCAAGTATGTGAAGCAGTAATTAGCTCAGCCAAACCAATTAGAAATTGAATTGGGGTTTGTCAAAATAGTATAGGGGTGATTCTAAATAGATACCTATTTGATTCACAATTTTCATTGGAAACATATCTTTATCAAACATGAATGACTGGAAACAAATAAATGAATAATAGGTATGATAGGAAATAAAAAAAGAATGCACACAATATCAAAATGCTGACGTATTGTCTGAAAAATCCTGCAAGTGTTTGAAGAGATGTTCTACACCTTGTTCCTCCTAAGGGAAGATAAGAAAAATGGTCAAGAACAAAAAAAAAAGAGGCAGAGATATTAATAACATGATACACATTATCTGCTTTCTCAAGCTCTTTCAATTTTTCCTGCATAGTTTAAGAAAACACAGGAAATGAATTTAAAAGAAAAATGGATAGCAATAAACTTGGCAAGAAATTCTGACAGATAAAAATTTAACAGACAATTCAGAATTTGCAAAGAAGTTTGCTTGCAACAAAATTAGATTCCACTTTATTAGTAAGCAAATCAAAATTATAAGAAAGAAAGAAAGAACCTGAAGGAATTTGATGTCATGATGGAGGCGCTTGAGTTATGCAAGAATCTTCTGCTTACCCGTGAATTATAGAACCATTACCGACAACACTTTAAGTTGCAACTCGTTTGAATATGTCTGAAATCCTAAACTGCAAAAAAAAAAATGAATACTTGAAAAAGTCAGCAAAAGAAAAGAACACAAAGTATTGAAACTTGAAGCCCAACAGTGTTAATCCCACTTTGGAATAAATAACTAACAGTAGAAAGAGTATGCATTTGGAGGAAGAAGAAGAAGTATGCAAGGATCTTTTCCTGCTTTCAAGCGCATGACGTGCAGCAGATTCCAACACTTGTCCAATCTCTGTGCGGTGGCACGTTCTTGAATATCCTTGTTCTTCCCCATCGTGCTTCCTCCATCTCTGGGTCGCCCTACTTCTCTGGACTTCTGAAATCTCCTTTTCCATTTAGTTTGACTTTTAAGATAAACTTCAAATCTTCAGCTACAATCTCGATCCTACTGGTTGCTGGGATACCGTCCCCTGCTCTCTTCACCTTGTACTATAGTCTCCGCTGCTAAAACTTTTCTTTATCTGGGTTCACACAGTTCTTTCTCCTTCGACACAAGACTTTTCCTTGCTGCCACATTTGCAACTTTCAGCTCTATTTTGATGAACGGGACTGCCCAGTCGATCTTGATAACTTGAAACACAATTTTCAGTTGGTGACATGAAGAGGAGGATGTGGGGGTGGTGAGATGAAGAAAAAAAATTAAGTTTCTTTTTTTTGTTGCTTTTTAATTTTCAGCCACCAAAAATAAAAAGAAAAAGAGCAATTTGATTTTGAGAATGGAATTGTGCAAAAAAATCCCCGCTTTGGCACACGAGAGAGAATACTGTTCTTTGCTTCAACGTATCGTCACCACTGATAATGTTAAATTGGGGGAAATACTGTTCTGTGTCTCGTGTACTATTTTTTATTTGTATTTAATTTTTTAATTATTATTTTTTTGTTAATTTTAATAAATTTTATTTTTTAAAAAAAAAAAAGTCAAGCGGACTAACCCGCCGACCCGCCAATCCACCATAAACCGGAACGGACTAGCATTTTAAACCCATCTTAGTTGGTGAGTCGGGCCGACCCGCTCCCATTTATAGGGACGGACCTAGGCGGAACAGGACGGTTTGTGACGGACCGACCCGCTTTGCCACCCCTACTTACTTTCCATCTATAATCACTTGATAACAATTTTATTAAAAATAAAAACACATAGAAGTGGGGCTGGGCTAGGGTGTTAACAAGCTAAAAGAAGTAGTAATAAGCCACAAACACCCGCACTCTGTTGCTTCTCTGTTATCTGGGTTGCTCCTCCGTAGACCTTAGCGTAAGGGGGTTCACTGTATCGCATAATTTTCCAACATTCCAAAATGCGCCATCGCAACGTTCCTCAATCCATGGACCTCGAGATGGAAGCCACAGGATTCGAATCCGAAGAAGAAGAAGAGGAAGAAGACGATGAAGACGACGAAGAAGAACAACATCCACAAACCAATAACAATGACAATAACAACTACAACAACCCTTCTTCCTCCAACTCAAACCCTAACAGCACCACTGAGCCCTACATCGGCATGGAGTTCGACTCCGAGCTATCCGCACGCGCCTTCTACAACGCCTACGCGCGTCGCATCGGCTTCAGCACGCGCGTCAGCGTTTGTCTCCGCTCCCGAAAGGACTCCTCCGTCATCCGCCGCCGTGTTGTATGCTCCCGAGAGGGCTTCCGCCGCAACCCTGAGAACCACGACCCTAAGCGCCACCGCTCCGTGACACGTGTCGGCTGCAAAGCTCAGATCACCGTCAAGAAGAAGGGCCCACTCGGCAAGTGGTACATCTCCAAGTTCATCAAAGACCACAACCACGACCTCGTCCCTCCGGATAGGGTCCACTGCCTCCGCTCCCACCGCCGCGTCAACGGTGCCGCCCGCAGCCTCATCGATACTCTTCACGCAGCTGGCATGGGCGCTGCCGAGGTCATGACGGTGCTCATCAAGGAGTCTGGCGGCATCGACAACGTCGGCTTCACAAAAGTTGACTGCCAGAACTACATGACGTCATCTTCTAAGAGGAGCCTCGGGAGTGGGAACCAGCTTGTCTTCGATTTCTTGAAGAAGATGAGTGAGGAGGATCCTTCTGGATTCTTCTACTCCTTCCAGGGCGATTCGGAGAGTTCCTCAGGTAACATCTTTTGGGCTGATGGCAATGCCAGGAGGAATTATGAATATTTTGGAGATGCTGTTGTTTTCGATATGGCGTATCGGAGGGGACGCTATAAAGTCCCCTTTGCGCCTTTTACTGGATGGAACCATCACGGGCAGCCGGTGCTCTTCGGCTGCGCCCTGATGCTCAATGAATCCGAGGCGTCCTTCGTGTGGCTTTTTACCACATGGCTTCAAGCAATGTACGGCCGGCATCCTGTGTCCATTACTACTGATCAGGACAGGATAATTCACTCTGCTGTCTTGCAGGTTTTCCCGGATACTCGTCACCGGTTCTCCAAGTGGGACGTGTTTGGTGAGGTTCAGGAGAGGCTGATTGATGTGTGTGGAGTGCATCCTGAGTTTGAGTCTGAGTTTCGACGGTGCGTGAACTCGGCAGAGACAGTTGATGAGTTTGAGTCTAGCTGGAAGTTCCTTGTTGGGAGGTATGAGCTTCTGGATAATGAATGGCTTCAGTTGATGTACAGGAATCGCCATCAATGGGTGCCTGTTTATCTCCGCGACACCTTTTTTGGCGATTTGTCTGCCATCCATGGGAGTGATACGAGCAGCTCGTACTTTGATGGGTTTATTAATGCGACGACTACCGTCCAGACACTGATTAAGCAGTATGAGAAAGGAGTCGCGGATCGATATGAGAAGGAAGTGAAGGAGGATTATGATACGCTGAATACCGCACCGGTTTTGAGAACTCCTTCTCCAATGGAAAAACAAGCGGCTGGTCTCTACACGAGGAAAATATTTGCAAGGTTCCAAGAGGAATTGGTTGAGACCCTTGCATATGCTGCTACGTTGATGGATGATGCAAGATCACAAGCTACTTATCGGGTGGCGAAGTACGGGGAGGAGAATAGGGCGCATTTTGTTAGGTTCAATGTCTTCAGGAAGAAAGCTAGCTGCAGCTGCCAAATGTTTGAGTTTGCGGGTCTTGTCTGTAGGCACATATTAGCAGTTTTTAGGGTCATCAATATTCTTACGCTTCCGTCCCATTACATCTTGAAAAGGTGGACAAGAAACGCAAAGAGTATCTTGTTGGATAAAGGAGCACGGGAATTGCAAAATAATCTGGAAGAGTGTTACTCCTCTCGCTACGATAGTTTGAGCCGGGAAATTATGAGTTATGTAGAAATGGGGGCAGAATCATCGGATACTTATAGCGTTGCGCTGAATGGTCTACGCGAGGCTGCGAAAAAGGTTGCGGATGCAAAGAAACCTCGTCCAGCACCCGTGCAAAGTACTTCAGATAATAATGAAAACCATGAGAGTAGTCAATCTAGTGATACAGTCAGTACCTTTTTCCTTCCAACAGAAATTTTTATATTCCTTTTGATGTCATATTTGTCAACAAAGCATGCATTATACTTTGGACTTGTTATAGTTTGCAAAACTAGACTCGATTCATTATTACGTGCACGTACCCAAACATGCAGTTTGATTGCTTTAAAATCTGGTTACTGTCTCAGCTTATCTTGCATATATGTAATTGTCTATATTTGATCATATGTTTTTCTCTTAAGGATTGTGAGAAGGGAGTTAAGTTTTGAATAGTGACAGACGGGAAAAAAATAAAAGGGGATGTTAAACAGGACACATTTGTTATTTAAAACGCAGTGATAAGCATACATTGCAATATATTATCATGCCAAAGATATTGGTTTTAGTGAGGGTTTTTGGCTGCCATTTATGAATCAAAAGGATAATTTAGGTATTAGGAGGAGTAAATAAATCAACAGAGCTTGATTTATGTAGATGTCGACTTCCAGATAAAATAATCACATAGTTAAAAGTCTTATGAGGGTGTATTTGAAATGGATCTTTCTTTTTGTTGAGAATGAAAGATCTGTTGGAAATCTAGACATGCTTATGACTGGACACCTTTTGCATCAATAAATGTATGTGTTACCTATTAAGTTTATTTCATATTAGACACTATATTAAGAAAATTAAGAATTGATTTTCTGTCCCTGTTCTCAGTATTAGGTATATATATGGACCTCTGTTTGTATCAATCTGTTCTGAATATCTTTTTGATGCATGTTGAATGGTACATTTTGATTTTAATTTCTAAAGAATGCCAGCTCAGATATAACATCCTTATTGAAGTTAAAAAAATTTTCTTTGTAGGATCAGGATAAGAAAATTCAAGAGTTGACTACTGAGTTAGAGGGTGCTCGGCAGCGATGTGAATCGTATAGGCAAAACCTGTTTGGCTTACTAAAAAATATGGAGGAGCAGAAGTTAAAAATATCTGTTAAGGCTCAGAGTGTTAGGCTAAATCTAGGAAGTGAATTGGTAGCTGAAGAAAGTAAGTAGCTGATGGAGGTAAGTTTGGTAACTGGATTCATATCTAGGTAACTGGATTTAAATCTGATATCTATTGGTGCATATATGATGAAAGATGATACAGATGTTTTCTGCAATGAAAGTAGTTAGTTAGTAGTTACTTTGTTCATAGTTCTTTTGTAGCCATAGCTGATCTTAAATTGTATTTAAGGGTTGAGGTAAATTTCTGGAAGGAGGTTTGAGGTCATGAAATCTTCTGTTAGCCATTAATAGTTGATTTTAATTTAACACAAATTTTGCAATTCCTTTTTAGCAGTTACCTAAGCCATAGATTATACGGCCTGAATGATGATAGTAGTTAATTAATTTGATTTTATTCTCACTTTAGTGACCTGAATAGGACTTGTCTTTAGGAAGCTAAGCACTGTTATCTTTTGATGTAGGAATCCTCTATTTGATAATACTTATTTACTTGGTTTCCTTGAAGGCATACTATACATACTTCTCAAGAACTGTTTTAAAGATGGTAAAAAAGAATTTAGATTGTGAAGTGTTTTTCTGACTGGTCACTCGTTAAAATTTCTAGTTTATATACAACCAAATAAGCATGATAATACAGCTTGAAACTGTACAAGTTAAATGGAGCAAATGGCATACACCATCTGCTATTGGAACAAAATGTAACAGATTTTTATCCCCTAATTGCAGGGAATTCTTGTTTGTGAGGTTTGATTTTTGGAGGAGGAAGGAAAAGGCGTGAAGTATAAAGTGTAGTCTTTCTTACTTTGGACCCTTCCTTTTCATCTCCCTCCAAAATTCCTACTAGCAACATATCCCTAGGTTCAAAAGACTTATGATACAAGCCACATGAAATACGTTG
>NC_029794.2:135665714-135669329 GCF_000816755.2 Arachis ipaensis
ATCCCAAACAATTGAGTGATAGCTCCTACAAAAGATACATAGCATGATAGTTTTAGCTCCACATCAATTCAGATATTACCTTAGTGTAAAGTACTATTAGTGTAGCATAAGCACCTATATTCATGGATGGTGGAACTGCATACTGGATCAGAAGAACAAACTGATACAATGGATCTAACTGCACCATGCCTAGTTGAGCTGCCCATTTGATAATGAAGATTCCAGACACAGGAAGGATTATATATCTTGAAATGATGATGCCTATAATGATACTTTTATCAATTTCTGATCCTTTCAAACCTATAACAAACCTAGCCACTGTTAGGTTCCTGTAATCTTATGTAATGGGGAATTTAAACATGAAAATTGAGGAGTTAGGACTCTTATGAAAAAAGGAAAAGAAAATGAAGCATTAGGAGACTCTCTGTCAATTACCACCTTTAAGGAGATTTCCCCCAACTATCAAAGTGAGAGAAGGAATCGCTGCATCTCTGCCATCATTAAAAGATATTATTATAAAGAAGTGGATTAAGTCAACTAGAGAACTGAAACCAATTTTACATCTCAAATATATAGCAATGTAAGACTATAGTTTTATACCCTAAGAAGGATGTTGAGTCCTGAATCACATGTAGTGGAGCTTCATTGCCAATCAAAGCCTTTTGCATTTGGGGGACCAATCCAACTATAAACCCAACAATCTACACAGGATGTCTCAATGTTAAATAGAACATAGATTTAAGTGTTAGATTAGCTTATTTTAGGTTCATAATCAACTTTTTTCTCCCGCCATTGAGGCTATTTTTGTAAAATTAGATATTTACTAAATCTGCTCTAAGTACTCAGAAATCAACTATGTGAAGTAATTTCAATATTGAATGGTTAGGTCAATAACAAGCTGTTATATCTAATTCTGACTTTTGTTTCCATGAAATTTTAATTCATCAATGTATTGTCTCCTTTTTCCTCTTAATAAGTTCAGCCATGTCCTAGACTTCTAGTGTTTGGTACAAGTTGTTCAACCATGTTAGCTTTCATGATTAAGGAGATGTAATGTAAACTATACCGCTCCAATGGTGGATGGTGCAAATGCTTCCTTCAGACTGGCCTTTCTAAGGAATAATTGAAGACGGTTTGACATGTTAGCTGTACCTGCCACCTGCCATTCAGCAGTCTATTCAGTACTTTGCTTCAACTTCAATAATGCAGCCAAAACTAGTGAAGTAATGTTGTATATTGATGTTTTATCTTTCAGTATTTGTTTGTCACTTTATCAGTTATAGATATGAAAAATTTAGTGCTCCCACAAGAAAAAGTGATTGCCATTTCATTTGGATATTGGATTTTAGTACCTAAGCATATTGCATTTCAGGTATAATAAAGGTGAAATAACAACTATGGCCTACATATCTTAAATTACTGCTGTCTACTATTTTATTTTACTATTTCTTTCTTTTCTTCCTTTTTTTTTTTCGTAGTTGGTTTTTGCATTGGAAAAAAGAAGAAAAAAAAAAAAAAGAACCTCATGTTTTGCTTCAGAGGTAGTGCAGGGTAGGAGAACATATTGATCCTTAACATTCTTGTTGGATACAAGTAAAGGTTCTGAACAACTAAGGAGCTCTGGTTCTGAGTACTTTCTTGGAGAATCGTTGTGGTCATTTGCAGCATTATTGCAATTGCTTGTTCCTCTTGTAGAGACCCTGACTATGTTATATACATAGGTCCACAAATATACGTTTCCCATCTGAACTATCACGATAAACGCACAAAGTAAATTATAGTTTAGTATGAGTTGAGTTGGAGACTAGACAGGGTAGAAAGGCTAAATTCTAAGTTTGTCAAAAAATATAATATAAATTAATAAGGATTATAGATAAGTCTTGCATGGGAATTAATGTTATAATCCAAATTCTATTTTCTCTTTATATCTGTGATTCTCATAAATTTAATATGATTTATATATGTGCAATGGGATGGGAAAATTACATTGTTACCAAGCAAATTTATTTTAGAAATGTTATTTGCATTATTTTCGTATTATATGCTAAGTTGATATACATTTCTTTACTATTTGAAGGGGGCGTGATATTTGTCTCATTTAATGTGGAATCTAGTTTTACATTTTGTTTAATGGTAAATAAATATGCATAAACTTTATATGCAAAATAGAATATGTAAATTAAATAAACAATTTTACCGCAAGTGAGAGGGAAGCATAAGCTATTCCATAGGTGCTACAAGTATGAGGATCCCCAAACGGGCTTCCTCTTTCTTGACACACTGCTGGGATTATAATCAAAGGCAAGTTCCCTAAATTACCTGTTTCAAGAACCAAATAATAACAATACTCAGGTGATGCCCACATATTTTTACTTAAAAAAATTTGAATAAACCTTTAGTGTGGCGTTAAAAATACCTGCAGCAGTGCAACCAATAATGATACCCCTCAGATGCTGAGGTGCTCTGCTTAGGTGAATAACCAACAATCCAAGAATTGAACCAATCACAAATGTGATAAGTATGTTTATTGGCATGAACCACCTATGCCACACAAATTAAAAGACTGGTGTCTCAAAATACAATACAATAATGGAAAATGTACTGAGAACATAAATGGTAATGACAATTAATATAGAATTCTTAAGATAATTGGTTGTTCTCGCTTTGAGTTGACAAATGAATGAAACAGAATCTCACTCACATTTTCACCATACTATTGTATGTAATTGTGCTGGCTAGATTGTCTGCTATCAGGGCTGGATTTAATACGTAAAACGCTAGCTGTTGATGCATAGAAAAAACTTATAAGCAGTAACCAATTTGAATATATAGAAATGGACCAGTATTTTTAAAAAATAAATGGAGTTAGAAGAGTTTCAAAACATTATAGTATGAAAGAGAATAACACATAATGAGTGAATAAAATACAAAACTCACAATATTTAAGTGCTTCCTTGCATCTGTTCCCAATATATTAATACTATCTAAAGCAAGAAATGAACCAAGTGCTGTGATTAATAAAACTTTCAACACCGGCATGGATGAAGCAATGAAGATATCTATAAGCCCCATTATCTTTGTTTAATCTAAGCTTTAACTTGTATAGTGCTTATATATATATATATATATACAAGTTTTCTCAATGTCAAGTTGTCAAGTAGCCAAGTATGCTTAAAAAATAAAAATACTCTTATCATAAAGGAAAGGTGCAAATAAAAGTGCAAAGTAACAAACTCTGATCTACGTAGTCTTGACAACATTCTAGTGGATGAGTTCTGTCCTCCACTTTCAGCTGACTAAGCCTAACAACTATGGTCCATATTAAAGATTTTGCATGTTATATTTTCTTTATGATGAAATATTAAGGTTAATAATACACTTGTGATACATAAAACGCCAATCTCTTTTCCATGCTACGAGGTATCAATGTCTAGTTCTTCTTGTACACTTTCACTGGCCTATATATCTCTATGCTGGGGAGGTTCTAACTTGAGAGTGGGACACATCCTCAGTGCCCCACCACAACAAATTTTGATTGTTTTAAAATTAAAGTTCCAATTAAATAGGAACCATAAATTTACCGGACAAACAATTGCATTGATTTTTTTTTTTTTT
>NC_029794.2:135669894-135689888 GCF_000816755.2 Arachis ipaensis
TTTAAAATCATTAATATTTAATATATTTGAATAAAAAAAGTTTGTTTAAATATATCTATTTCTCATTTACTTCAAAAAATAAAAGAAATCAAATAACTAATTTAAAAATGAATGAAATCAAGAAAATGCTAACTTTCACTTTTTTTTAATAGAAATTAGCAAATTTTACTTTTGGTTGGATATAATTATCTTTTTTACACTTTTTCTTTATAAACTTAAATGAGGATAACTATTTTAGTAATTTAATACTTATAAACAAAGTTCTTATAAAAAAAATTTTAAAAGCATTAAGTACAAACTTCATAATTGCTCGCTCTAAAATAGCTATGTAAATTTTTTGGGCATTTTGCCCGATTGATAAACCTTTTTTGTAATGCATTTGAACAATAACTTGAAATTTTTCAACTATGAGTAATCTAGGTCATTTATTAGCAAAACCCCACAAATAAATGAAAGAATGTATATTAATATAAGAAAATATAATTTATTAAGGAAAGAAAAACTAAGCATGATCAACAAAATTGAATAAATAATATGGGGAGATTCGTCTATAAATAAAAATTGAACTGTGATAATATTTAGAGAATGAATTCTTTTAATTTTTTTTCTCAATTAAAAATGTTAAGTATAATCTCTAATTTTTTAATATTTTTTTCATGTTTTTTCTTAATTCAACCTATATTATGATAAGAAATCGCACTTTACATTCTCAAATAAAAAAAAAATTGAGAAGATCTAATGTAGTAGCATTCATCCCTTAGAAGATAAAAGTTAGCATTGCCCTCAATTAAATTCCCAATTTTAAATAGCACATATATTGAGAACATAATTGAAAAATTATTAAAAAAGAATTACAATACAATAGTTATAACCGTTATGAAAAAGAATAAAAATAAATAAATAATTAGATAGAATCTACATAATTGAATATTTCTTTTTCTCTAAATAAGATCAGATACCCATAAAGTCTTCATACAGCACAATTGCATATTTTTCTTATTTGCAACAATACAATAAAAAGGAAAAAAGGAAGTCAGGACTGGTCAGTCAAATAGAAGCAAAAATCTGCTGAATGAACAAACTGATTCAACTCCTCAAAGTTCCACTGCTACTTTCTTTTTTTTTTTTTTTCATTATTTATGTATTTGTTTATTTATTTTTTTGGGAAGTACTCATAAGTAACTGGAATACTACTTGCATGTAAGTGCCATAAAACATCATTATCATACTCTTTTCTTCCTTTATTTTCAATGTGACAATGCTCTTAGCACTTAGCAATTGGCATGCATATTATATATATAACCTAACTGTAAACTTAAGGCAGGGAAAAAACTCAAAAGTGGTTGTTGAAAAAAATAGTTGATGTTAGATTTGCTTCTTTTCTCGTGTCTGCGTATCCACCAGCAATATTGTCAAGAAGGCTTCATGGGCAATAGATCTGCTATTGATTCTGCTCCATACATCTTAACCAGTTCAGCCTGTTCCTCAACCAAATCACACACTTTCTGTTAGTATTGTTTCCTTGATATAAAAAGCTCTTTGCCTTCACGTTTAAGCATTTAGACATCATGAAAAACGGAGCAAAAAACCATCATGAGAACAAATTCAGTCATGCAACAAACAGTTCCATGTTTCCACAAGTACTAATATAATTGATAACATGGAGTACCAATTTTACCAATAGTTTATTCACCTACGTTGCAAACTTTGTAGCGAGAATATAACATATGGCTTATTGTATAGAATGAATCTAATTGCTTCAGTAGAATGAAAGTAATATGACTAAGATATTTAAATTAAGCACCTGGATAGAATCGTTTTCATTGCTGAGATCCATACATTCCTCTGAAAGCCTTATAAGCATGTGTGTGAGTGAGGAATTTTCATCCTTTAAATTGTCCATGTTTCCACGTAGCTCTTCGCATTCTTTCTGCCAAATACAAACGTTTAAAACATCATATGGAAGACTGATTAAAAAATCACTACATACAATAGTATATGAATACAAAGCTAGCAAAAATAGGCAAAAAAAATATATATATATGACAAGAAAGAGAAGCACGAGAAAATTTACTACTTCCACTGTAATAGTATAAGAATGAATCAATAATTCAATTTTAACCTTTTATTTAAACAGTGCTTAATTCTTAAAAGCAAAACATTTCATATTTAATTGACCATGCTTGCTGCCTAGCAAGTCATTTTACTGGTATATATAGTATACCTGTTTTCTTAACCTTGATCTCTTGGCTGATTCGCGATTAGATAATCTTTTTCTTTCTTTCCTGATTTCATCATTTTCCTGTAAAAGAAATAAAACAAGATGCACTTGGTAAGAAACAATAAGCCTGGTCACATGGGTAATAATATTGAGGATACCTTGGGCAAGGATTTACTTTCAAAAGTTTACAAAGGATAACCTAGTTTTCAATGCAGCACAGATCTCTAGGTAGAAGACTAATAACAAAATGCTAGTAGCATTTTATATGAAAGGCTCTTAATTGACAGGAACAGAATATGGAAAGCAGAAAGAACAAGTACAAAATTACACATATGAAAACCTTAGAGAATTTGAAGATATAACTTCTTTAATGCTCACTTGAAATGAAACAAGAAAACAATATAAGAGCAATGACATAAAATGAATCTCATAGATTTAATGTAGTACAGGACAGATAGTGTAAATATAGTAGTATCTAGGATCGTAAACTGGGCCATACAACTGACTGAGGAATGGAATGGCCACAGCTCACACAGTTCCAAATCCATGCTAGTTACTGATGATGTACTTGTCAAAAGTCAGTATGTAATAATTTAAAAATAAATGTCAACAATCATGCTAGGTGTACACTAAAATCAGCTACTAAAGTCAACCACCAGAGTAGAATATAGATTGGAATATAAAATATACATTAAAAATGAGTTAAACTATATTTGTATTGTACACAAATACATAGTGGCTGATTTTAGTATACAAATAGCATTTTTGAAATGCCAAACACCGAGTAGTTCATCATCCTCATAAATTTTACCGAGCATTATTGGCCGAGTATCTAGTCATATGATTACCAAGGTTAGCGTTTACGACAGTAAAGTGCAGCTTAAAACATATATCTCATGCTTAAAACTCAATTTAGATTATAGCAAGCATGAGATATATGTTTTAAGCCGTACTTTACCATCATAAACGCTAACCTTGATAAACAACCATGTATCAAAGGAATTTACAAGATAGGTCTAAAATTGAAAAGCGGAAAACCAGCATTATCATTTCTTTCTTTTGGTTGGCTTTTCCGTCTATCTCGAATTGAAATCTAAAGTTGATTGGTGGCATTGCATATTATAAATTTTGTGATTAAGAGATAACCACTTCAACAAGGCCTTTTCGGTACACCATAGGCATGCTAATTCACAAAGAATATTACTCAGTATCTCCGTTAATAACTAGATTGTGTTCTTTGTTTTGTTTAATAAATTAATCAAACAGGACATGTAACTCCCAAACCCTTTTAAAATGAATTTTACCAGTTTTGCAAGTTTAGCAACACTGGCAGAAGCATTCAGACCAGCCATTGTATCCTTGTGTTGTTTTCTTGAATTTACTGCATATGGGAAAATGCAAGATCATTAGTCAAATTAACTACACTAAATTCTAGTTACTTTAAGTGCATCTTGTCTTCAAAATACAGTAGATAATAAAACATGAATTTTCATCCCTTTTCAGAACTAAATCACGGCTTTAAAGCATACCATTTTCAGACACCACATTGCATTTCTGCTTTGGTGAAGGGAAATCCTGCAACAGAAAACAATCAGTTAACCTTAAGTATTAATAGTAAAAAGTATTACATTATTCAATTGTACACGTATTAAAGGGCCAGAAAATATAAAAACTCAATTTATCCACATACATGTTTACTGTCATGGCCTTCATCTGAAGGTTCTTTGCCTCCACTTGCTCCACTCATGTCATGGTTTGGAGTTGAGCAACTGATCTTAATTTCTTTTGCTTCCTTAGTGATTGAGCTTTTAGATTGTAAGCTTCCATTACATTTTTTAATTGAATCCTCGTTATTTGCACCAAACATCCTTTGTATTTTTTCAGAAAAAACTGATGCAGCATCCTGATCAAAATGCGAAGCACTTGTATCATACATACGCAGTTCTACTTGTACAAACTCGTATAACTATAATTTTTTTTTATGGTTAACAAGAGCTCAAATTGAGCATGGTAGTCCAAAGCTTCCTCAAGGAAGAACCAACACAAAACAAACAGAACAAACAAAATACCCCAGTACCTTCACCAAAAACAAATCTAAGCTAAAAAACTTAAATACCCTCAAAGCAACACCATAACTTAGCAGACTATCCAAATACTATCCTGTCATACATGAAGTACCATATTAGCATAGTCCAACACCTAATTCCCGATCCTTTGCACCTCCTGCATCATCTCATGTTAAAGTACTTTTCTAAACTTGAACTCCATGCATTGCCAATATTATGTCTGCCTTCTGCACTTAAATATCATCTGCATTTCTAAAACTATATCACAGTCCAGCATCCATTTTCTCACCGGTAAACAAAAACTTCAAATAGTCAACATCTTATCAGATAGATTGCTCTAGGAGAACGAATTATTCATGAACTATTAACCAGTACAATATGAAAATATGCTTAAATCCCTAGAAAAATAAATTACAAAATAGTTCAAATAGATTAAGGATTACCCCAGCAGGCCCAACTACTGGGACAGCACTTGGTTGTTGCTGCTGATTTGGAATCACTCCAGCTATAGCAGAATTATTAGAAATCCTCATGGACTCGTGCAAAAAATTATATTGAGTGATGGTTGACTGCACCAAACAACATAGAATTATAAATTGAAGCACATGATTTCTTGCTTAGTCATAGTCAAACAGAGAGCAACCTAGTACAAGAAGCATTAACACTACTATATCATTACCTGTTTCGGCCAAATGAATTGGCCAAAGTAAGGACCATAATGCGGGTTTAAGAAGGGAATTGGAGTAGAACCAGCATTATGATATGCCTATTTATAAGAGGCATAAATTATTAGTTATTTTCTCTGTTTGAGTAAAACTAGCAATAGCTTACATTGTCTAAAAACCAGAAAATCATTCAAACCTGCATAGAACTAGTCCAATGTGGCTGCAAAGACCTGTTTACAGTTTCCTATTAAGGGAATTAAAAAAAATAGAGAGAGAAAAAAAAAGTGAGTTATGAACAGACTGCAGATAGAAAAACCTAGCTGAGATGCTAAACAGAATGTTTTACTGACATCTTTAGGCTCCATAAATTTCAAAGATGCACCAAGTTTATCGGATTCTTCTGTTCCCATCTACCTCCAGAAACTTGTGAACTCTATCTTCCTAAATAAATAAATAAATAAATAATTCAAGAAAATGAAAATCCAGTAACAGCCTTAGAAGTTAGAAGCACACGAATCAATCAATTGACTAAACCCAGCCACATTAGCGTTACTCGTTAATGGTTGTTTAATTTTGAACAGATTCAAACGCTCAAGGAACAATGACATTAAATAATTGCACAATGAAAAATAAAAATTAACTTAAATTTGCAACTTATTAGTAAAAAATTACCAATCAGCTTCTCTTTCTCCCTCAATTTTTTCTTTCTTGTGTTTTCCGAGTAAAGCCAATAACCCGAATCAAACCATTCATATGAGTGAAATCAATGAGATTAGCTGAAAAGATTTCATGACAGAAAAAAAAATTCAAAATAGAGCATCCTAATTAATGCCGATGGATTAACCAAATCAAACAATTAACACCAAATAAGACGTCGCTAATGTTTCCAAAAAAGAAAAAGAAAATGCGAAACAAAAACTCAAATCATCTAATTTGAATGGCTACTAAGGCATTAAACGGAAAGCGGAAACAAAAAGAAAGGTTTTTAAAAAAGATTAACCAGTGAATAGAAATTGAGAAGTGAAGAAAAGCTTCAAAAATTTACCAGAACTGAAAAGTGGAGAGAGAGAGAGAGAGAGAGAGAGAGAGGTGTGGCGCGAAAGGGTAATGCAAGGATAAATCTAAACTCTAAAATAGAGTATTCGTCACGATTTTATTTTAATTTTCATTTAAATCTTTTCATAGAAAATAGATTTGATTTTAATATACATTTTTTATTGAATTTATTGGCACTAACAATGGTAAGATTATCTCCTGTTATTATCACTCAATTAATTAAGGGTATATTTGAAAAAGTTCTGCAATTAGATTTGTTTTATCAATCTTTATTTATATTTGTATTTGTATATATTTTTTTTTTACCAAACATAGGAAACTCGAACTCGCAACCTCTTAATTGAGTATGGAGAGAGTATGTCATTTGAGCTATTACTCGTTGGCTTGTATTTGTATACTTTAGCTTAAAAAATTCAAAATAATTTATTTCGTTTGTGTTGTATGAAAAACTTTGTATTTATACAATTTTTTTTATATTAGCTTAACAATGATATTCTTTTGAATTGTTATAAAATATTTTAATTTAAAAATTTAGTTTTCTAGAAATAGGATTTAAGACAAACGTATAAAAATTCGATCCTTTAATTTTTGAAATCGAACATTTGAATTTCTATTTAAAAAAATTTAAAATTATCCTCCACGGTAAAGCCATTCCTTGACTTTTCCTAACTTATTTTCTCCATGTTACTAATTCCTACACTTAAATTTGTAATGGACCTCGGCAAGTAGCGAAGGGAGCTCCCCCATAACCTTGTCCAGAAGTGCATATGACCTGGATCGATTCAAAAATTTGGTCAGTACTCAAATATTTTGGGATTAATTTAATATAATTTTATTAGGTCTAGAGTAAGTGTCTCAAACAAAATTTGGATCTTTTAAATTTCAAATTTATATAAGGTAAAATATGATCTATTATTCTTAAATAATTTTTTTTTATATTTATTCTTAATCCCATCTATAAAATAAATAGTGAGAAATTATATTTTATTTTCTAAAGTAAAATTCAAACTTTAGAGAATTCAAATCTGTCTCAAAAAGAGACTCTGGTTGAAATGAATTAGACTTTACTTGGCCTATATATATTTTAGGTTTAATTACTCTGTTGATCCTTATAGTTTCGCAAAATTTTCAATTAGGTCCCTATATTTTTTTTTCTTTTAATTGAGTCCTTCACCATTTTTTTAATTGGGTCCTTACACTTTTTTTTCTTTTTATTTAGGCCCATGTACCAATTCTTTTTTTTTTAGTTGTGTCCCTATAAAATTAAGCCAATTACTACTAAAATGGACTTGATTGAAAAAAAAATTTAGTGCAAGGACCTAATTAAAAAAAAAAAGTATAAGGACCTAATTGAAAATTTTACGAAACTATAGGGACCAATAGAATAATTAAACCTATATTTTAAAAATACTAAAAAATATATATGTTTTAAATTAATTATGATATTATGTTATATTAATTATAAATTTATTATTTTATTTTTAATCACATTTGTTGAATTATGAAATATATCAAAGAAGCATGAACTTAAAATTTATAACAGTTTTAAATTTAAATATGGATGTCAACTTTTCAATAATAAGCATATTTTTTCTTCTTTATAAATAAATGTATCATAATTTTTTGACATAAAATTTATCAAAATTCAGATTTTATTGAGTTCTAGTGTAACTCAAAAGTAATATAATTTCATCAAAATTTGGTTTGAATAAAAATCTCAAAAATAGATTCAATCATTATTTAAAACTGAATCTAAATTTAGACGAATTCGATTTTATCCGACTTCATGTGCAACACTAACCATGCCTAGGAGGGTGAATTGAGAATCAAACCCAAATAGTGCAGCTAAGGCTTTGATCCAGCGGCATAATTAGATGTCTCACAAAGAACTACATAAGGGTTCGGATCTGGCATAAGTTCAGGAAGTAGAATATAAAATTCATAGAATTAGTGATGTACGTGAGTGAGTGTTTATGTGTTGGCTACTTGGCTGTTATGTCAGACCAAAGGGGAAAAAAAAAAGAAAAAGACAAATAGATAAAAAAAAATTATTGAAAAAATAAAGGAAAACGAACTATGTTAGTTATTAGTTATTTCAAAGTGAAGGGGCTTCGCACTTGATTAGGCATCTCCACATCCTTTGCTTGTTGGAGTCATCTGTAACGTTGCTTCAGGCTGGATGCATTTAATATAAGTTTAGAATTTGGAGTTTAAATTTTTTGATGCGTTATTTAATTTAAATTTATAATTTAAATTTCAAGTTTCTCGTGTGTAATACTTTTATTCTGATCATTCTTGATAATTGCACCAAGTCCCGTACAGTTATCTTGTTAAAAATTTGTTTAATTTGTATTGGTCTTTACTTATTCTGAGTTTGGTCTTATACACTTAGTATTTAAGCATATATAAGCATAAATAAAATTATATCAATTTTCATTAAATAAAATTTTTATGTGAGCCAATGAATATACTCGAACGAAGGGGATTTATTCTTTCTTAATCGATAGTTGATAGTTTAATAAGTTTTTTGAATATGAATAAACTTTAAAATTTTATATGTGTATAGTATAGGAAAAATTTTAAGTGTATCAAGAACATCGGTGTTCTAATTATTTTAACCGTTGATTTTAATTAATATATATTATATATATATATTTTATAATTCAGATCAACGGTTAAAACAACTATAATACCAGTATTCTCAGTACACTTGAAACTCTTCATATAGTATAACTACAAGTTCAGTCTTCTCACTCATTGTTAGTTCCATGTGATGAAACTTATTTAAAATAATAAAAAAAAAAGTATAAACTAACCAAATAGTCGCAAACAAAATCGCTGAAACAAAGTATAGACAAAACTATCAAAATTAAGTGTAGATAAAATTATTAAAATGAAACGCAGATAGAATTATCGAAGGAGCATAGATAGAACTGCTAGAGAAGTACAAATAAAATTATCAGAGGAATAAAGATAAAATTGTCGAAAAGAAACAGAAACATAACTACTAGAATAATAATGAATTGTAAAAAAAAAAACTACCAAGAAGATGACAAACTGTCAAAAAGATAGCGAATTATCAAAAAACTGCCATTAGATGACAGACTGTAGAAAAAATGACGTACTGTAGAAAAAGTGACAAACTGCTAGAAAGTATGGTCCAAATAGAATGGTTGAAAAGTAATTGATTTTTTCATGAAAATTGTAAATATACCAAAAAAAAGTGAAATCAAGAACAGAGTAAAAATTGTAAAAATAGAGAGCAAAATCGAAAAAATAACACCAAAAAATTTTAGTAGAGATCCTACAAATGATGACACATTAACTGCCACATCATTTGCCAAATTAGCATTGCGATGACACATGGCAACATAATATAAGTTGAGGATACCATGTCAGCATGCTAATTACGAATAAGCCCTAGTCAACGCAAGGTCAATGGCGAAGAATGTCAGACAGAGACGTGAGTCAGAACCGTGTTAAATATGGCTATATGTTGGACTAATGAGTGGAAGATTTGGACCGTTGATATGGAAGCAGATCTAACGGTAGAGCTGATATAAAACTAACACTGTTAATCTGACCCATTAATCAGATGATCTAAAATAAATATGGAAATAGATGGAGAGCGACGGAGCAACCAACTTCTGGAGGAGCATGGATGCGAGTGGAAGAATAGTGGTTTTGGGTGTTTTGTATTCGGGATGGATAGACGAACACAAGGGTGTGAGTGGTAACGAGTGAAGACGCTGAAAATTTGATAAACAAAATGGGTGAAAATATTGCAGAAGGTGATAAAGGTGGTGGTTGACACGCAACAACACTTCAAGTAATGCATGTCAGCACATCCAGCAGCAACAGCAAATGGTGGAGTTGAATTCTGTCATTTCAAAACGCAAAACAAAGATAATAGTGAAATCGCTGACTCAATTCGGTGCTAGAACCGTCACAAAAGAGGCAAAAAATATAGCTAGGATAACCAAAATAGAAAAAGATTGAGTAGCGGATATTGGTGATACATGGAGGCGTGTCTGAAGGTATATCATGGAAAAATTTAATCTATGAAATCTGAAATATTGTGAAGAATTAAAATATGTGGTTTATGACAAAAAAAATATTGTTGAAGAATGATTGAAAAATGAGAGAAAAATACTGCAATAGGAAAAAAAAAAGATTTTGGTCATAAATAAAAAAAACTCAAAAAATTCATAAAAAATATCATGATTCTCGTATCATGTTAGAATTAAGAGAGAAAACTAAAAAAATAAATTTATTCAAGTGTGTTGATAATAAAACAATACAAAACTATTTATAAATACATATCTAACTACTATTGTAAGTAAATCTATCCCTATCAACTACCTTCTTAACAACCCTAATAATACTCTAATGATTTTTATAGTTTCAAATATGTACTTCACAACTCACAAGTTAATTTGAAATAACGAAAAAAGAAAAATATAAATTAAACTAAAGAAACCAAAAGAGAATGATGCATCTCAATGCTAAAGTGTGAAATAACAACATTCTTTGGTTTTATATTAAATTGCATTTGGTTGTTAATTAGCATACGAAGTATTATTCCTTTTTTTTTTCCTTTAATGAAAATCTGAACTCTTTTAAGTATCTGAAATAGCTGGAGTTCATAGGATTCCCTGAACCATCTCCAGATACATGGAAGAACAATATAATGTATTATATTATTCAAAGGACGATTACATATATAATATACTAATCACATTCCAGCTGTTTCATCATCAACGTGTGGAATCCTTATTTTTTTTTACAACTTGTGTATCCCAAAAACACAAAAAGGAAAACGAAGAGAAAAAAGAAACTAAGAAAAGGATTATGTTTTTTTTGGTGACAAAGAAAAGGATTAAAATGTGTAAATATTGCATAATATGATACAGGATAAATAATATTTTTTGTTCCTAAAGTTTAACAAAAGTTTTAAAGTTATTCTTAAGTTTTATTTTATTTCAATTTTGTTCTAAAAAAATTTAATTTGCATCAAATATATTTTTGATGGCTAATTTTTTAAAAAATTTAAAATCAATATAACAATAATGCATGAAAATTATACTTGATTTGCTTGTGTTAAAGGTAGTTCTTATGAAATTATTGTTGAATTGATCTTAAATTTTTTTAAAAATTAATCGTCAGTGTATATTTGATGCAAATTGAAAATTTTTAGAACAAAATTAAAACAAAATAAAATGTAAAAATATTTTTAAAATTTTTGTCAAACTTCACTAAAAAGTATATTTTATCCCATGATATATTTGGAGGAAAAGAAATATATTAGATAAAAAGATAAAATAAACTCGATAGATACCATGGGATATAGTACTTTTTCTTTTAATTTTTATTGACCAAATAAAAATTATTTTGCAATAGCTAGTGATTATATTTTAATATTTTTCTTTTTAAAGTATGCTCAAATTAGAGTAAGGATTTTGACTTGAGAATTTAAGGTCTTATACTCTTTTACATTAAGTATCAATTGGAAAAAAAAAACAAATGCTTAGTATATAATTTATAAAACCTAGTAACTAAGTATTACACTAAATATTACTATTAGTATGTATTAGTTAGTGAGAATTGCTTAATCAAAATAAATTAAGAAAAAAAAAAGACCAGATTTCGATAAAGCAAAAAATCCAGAAAGAGATAGAGTGAGTCATCATTCAACGCAATATGATATTCAGTCAATGTCAATTTGTCAAATCCGGACAGAATTTCTTTCGGGTTTTTACTTTTACTTTTAGTTGCAAAAAATCTTGGTTTTTTTTTTTTTTCTCAGTGACTAATAATCTTGGGGATGTTAACTTTTTTTTAAAGAAAAATTGCCAATATTATTTAATTAGGGTTTTTTATATATGGAGAAGATCGAAAAAAAATGTAGGAAAATATTATATAATTATAGATCATTATCTATTTTTTCATAACCAAAATTGAAGTAGATTAAACACTAATCATTTCTTAGGTCAAAGTATGTCTCTTTAGTCTTTACTCTTTAAAGATTTACACAAATTCTTACAAAAATACTTACAAATAATTATCCATTACAATGATTATTTACCATAATTTATCTCAATGTATATAAGTATAACTTTTACTAAAACAAACCTTACATTATAAAAAAATAAAAATAAAATCTTAAAGCTAATATAAAGAACTACTTTTGAACCCCAAAAAAATAAAAATAAAAAGAGGAAAAGCAGTGTATTTGCACATAGGAAAGTTGTTTAAATGGGCTTATATATTTATTGATACCAGATTACTAGTGCATGAAAATTTAATTTGAAATTTGACAAAAGTTTTAAAAATATTCCTAAGTTTTATTTTATTTCAATTTTATTCCAAAAATTTTCGATTTGTATTAAATATACCATCAACGGCTAAATTTTCAAAAAATTTAAGACCAATCTAAAATAATGCATGAAAATTATGCTTGATTTTCTTGTATTTAGGGTTGTTCTTATGATATTGTTGTTGAATTGGTCTTAAATTTTTTGAAAAATTAGCCGTTAGAGGTATATTTAATGCAAATCGAAAATTTTTGGGACAAAATTAAAACAAAATAAAACTTAGGAGTATTTTTAAAACTTTTGTCAAACTTTAAGGATAAAAAATATACTTTACCCTATTTAAAATTAAAGTATTTGACGTGTGATGAATTATAGGACATTTTAGAAATATGCATTTTAGAATTATTGTGTTTTTTTTAATAAGTAAAAAAATCTAATTACAAATTTCTATATCTAACATAAAAATTCAAGTACAAATTTTTAAACTATAAAAATCTAATTAAAAATTTAATAAAACTATAAACACTAATAACATATTAAACCATATTATAAAATATAACATATCTTCTTAAAGTTTCATATCAAAATGTAGCGTTCAACTTCTTATCATTGTATTATCAATACATTTCTCAACTTTGAAAAAGGAACAAAAACAAAATAACTTGTTTTGAATGAATACATGAATTTTTCATACTTAAAAAATAATAAGAACAATATAGAAACAAATTGCCATTTACTTTTGTCAAAAAGATCTCCGGGGTGAAAACAAAACTCTTCACCAAATTTTTGCATTTTTGCAAGTGAGTAAATAAATAAAGGTTTAATTACTCTGTTGGCCCTTATAGTTTCGTGAAATTTTTAATTAGGTCTCTATACTTTTTTTTCTTTTTAATTGGGTCCCTACACTAATTTTTTTTTCAATTAAATCCCTTTTAGTAGTAATTGGCATTACACAAAAAAAAAAAAAAAAGATATCTTTCTTTCTCTCTCTTTCTCTTTGTTCAATCACTTGAAGCCTCTTACTCTAATAATGTGTGTTTGTGTTGTGCTTTGTGTCAGAAACACACTGTGAGTTTCAGAAACACATTGTTGTGTTCCTTCCTCCAATGCCTTCTCTTCTTCACTCTTTACCACTTACAATGCCTCTCCACAACTTTCTTCACTTCACTCTCTCTTCTTCAACTACAGGTTTCTTAATCTTATGTTAATCTCTCTTGCATTTCTTCTTCTTTTGCTCCTATGCTTTCTAATCTGATCTATACTCTTCAACTTTTATTTTTCTTATTTTTTTCAACTATTTTAGCTCAGATATGAGTTAGATCTTAATTACTGTTAATAAAATCTTACATGCTCTAAATTTTGCTTAGTTTGAAGGTTGCAAATTAAGATGTTACAAGTTCTTGTGTTTACTAGTTAGATTTTTGGTTTTACATTTTGAAAGGAAAAAGGAAAATTAGAATTTTTTTCAATAAAAAATAGTTGTTGAATCTGGTGTGTTTTTTTAAAATAATGTTCAAAAAATAAAAAACATCACAATCATTCCTTGTCTTTTGGAAAAAAGCTGATGCTATTAGTATTAATCCAAATTCAGGTTATTAGTTACTTACACCTTTTGAAACAATCTTTGAATTTTATTTCCCCCTTCTTCTTGTTCTTATTTTTCTTAAGATTCCAGATGTGACATCATTACTCTTACTGAAACAATCTTTGAAGGCATAGATGGTTCAAAATAAAATAAAAGTGAAGTATACTATACTATGAAAGAATCCAATGTTAATGTCTTGAATTATTTTTTGTGGGCACTGCATAAGCATATGCTATGCTTCAGATACTGCCTTTTTATTTGGCCCAAGTAGGGTCATATATACTAACAAAGTGATAATATAACCAAAAGATCTTCACTATTTGTGTCTGTTTGAAAAAGATATAACAAAAAATCTTCACTATCATAGAAAACTTAAAGCCCCTTGTGCGGTCTCTTGCTTAAATTCTAGTGATTAGTCTCAAATCCATGGTTAAAATTCCACAGATTTTGAACTATGTATATTTGTTGTGTATGAAGTTTGAACATAAACTACTAAACATCCTTGTCTTATCAGAGTACATAGCTGATATTATTGCGAATTATGTGGAGATAATACTCAATTTGGTCACTGAACTTACACGCGAGTCTCAATTTAGTCCCTGAGGTTTCAATTGCCTCTATTTAGTCCCCGAAGTTTATAAACGTGCCTCATATTAGTCCATGAGACCAATTTTAGTATAAAAACATCACCTTAAAACTTGTAAAATGATGCAGTTTTGGTTTTGACATTTAAATAGCTCAAAAACGACATCGTATTACTTATTTTGTTAGGTAAAAATTTAATAAACACCATTTAGGATGTTGTTTTTAGGTTATTTGAGTGTCAAAACCAAAACGACATCATTTTACAAAGTTTAGCGTGACATCTGGCTGTCACGACAGTGTTCCGTTAACGTTTGTACGTTGAAAATTGTTTCAAGGACTAACATGAGTTATGTTCACAAAGTTTGGGGACTAAATAGAGACAATTGAAACTCCAGAGACTAAATTGAGACTCGCGTGTAAGTTCAGGGACCAAATTGAGTATTATCTCAATTATGTGGCTTGCAACATAGGTTAAAAGTTACTAAATATAGAACAATCCTTCAACTAGATATTCTGACAATGATATTTTAATCATTGATGTAAGAAGTAGAAAGTATCATGAGTTGAAGAACATGGATCTAGGTTGATGAAAGTATCATTTGAACTACCTAGGTTACATGATAACTTAGTACTTAAATGTTCTGTCCTTGGTCTTAAATGTATATGCTGATATGCAGGTAGGTAATATAGTTATTAACAGGCTCCGGGTACCATCAGTAAAATGAAATCAGGATTTAAGAGTAGCTGGCATTCTGTGGTCCGTCTTCGAATCAAAGACAAATCAGCCACCCCATTTTGCATATTCTCTAAAGTGAAATCAGCTGGAAGCATTATTCCTGGGAAAGCACCTGTTTATCTCAATGTATATGATTTGACAACAGTAAATGGCTATATGTATTGGGCAGGCCTTGGAATTTTCCACTCTGCTGTAGAAGGTAAGCTTTTACAACTTACTTCCCTTTTTGTTTCCATGATTATTGTCTGAGACAGAGTTGTTCTGTTCTTGCCTTGGCAGTTTATGGAATTGAATATGCATTTGGAGCTCATGACTATCCAACAAGTGGTGTCTTTGAGGTTGAACCAAGGCAGTGTCCTGGCTTTAAGTTTAGGAAGTCTATATACATGGGAACTACTAGCTTGGATCCTCTCCAGATTCGAGACTTCATGGAGCGACAATCTGCGAATTACAACGGCGATACATATCACTTGATTGTCAAGAACTGCAACCATTTCTGTGAGGATATTTGTTACAAGCTGACTGGCAATTCTATCCCAAAATGGGTCAATAGACTTGCAAGAATAGGTACATGAAATTTTCTTCAAAAACCATATTTTTTTATGAACTAATTTGCACTCCACAGTCCACTCCATCCTAAAATCTTAGCCAAGGAACTGAGTTACTTGATGATAATTTTCCAGCCTCTATAGCAAGCAAGATTACTACATGTGTTTAACTGACTTAACATGTGTTTCTTGTAGGTTCCTGTTGCAATTGCATACTTCCAGAATCCCTTAAAATAACTACAGTTGAGCATGATCCAAATTTTGAAGGGTGTGATAATGAAAAGAGGAGGCTAAGAACAGCATTCAGTTGCTTGTCATCAATCTCAATGCCACAGAGGGAAGTATCAATGTCTTCATTATTTATGCACTCTCATTATAAAGGTTGCCTACCACCTTGGGAGTTAAAGAGATCCAAAAAGGGATCACCAAAGCAAAAATGATAACTATTCTTCTTCTGTAGAGTATCTATTGTGTTTCTGGTTAACTGAAATCTTATCATCATCATCATCATATAATTCAGCAACTCTAGAAGTGCAAAATTTTCTGTCCATAGTCATCATTTTGAATATCTTAGCTTAAGGATTTGGCAGTTTTCATTATTTCTTTTCTTTGTTTATTTGTTTTGGGTTGTAATATTTTCCTGATTGTGAATTCATGTCAAATGTATAATGTATTATTATTGATGTGCTAGAAGCAGAGCTTCTCTCAACTAAGATACTTCATTTCCTTCATATCCAGATCCAGCTGCTTCTTTTTTGATGAGAAGTAACTCAAAACTCAAAGTCAAAGTCAAAGATAACGTCACTAATTTTTAAATTTAACAATTAAATTTATATCTTTTATAGTATTTTTAAATTTTAAAAATTATTTTACTAAACGTAATTATTGCTACTTTTAGGGTTTATTTTGTTGGATATGAGAAGTATATGTGTTTTGTGCATTATTATGGAAAATGTGGGTGTTAAACATGAACGTGGGAACAATTTTTTCTGAAACAGGATTTGTAAAAAAAATTAAGTTTACTAATCGGACAGTCTGATTAGTGTGGAAGAGAAAATTTAAATTTTGGTGAAGGTAATCAAACTCTCCAATTTGTATACTCAAAAATCGAACGGTCCGATTTTTACTCTTGACACCACACTTGCGTAAAGCATTTATACACTCAATAGCTGCTTCCTACACCATTTCTCCTCCCACGTCTAAATTAAAAAGTGTGCCAAAACTACCTTTGCAATTGCATTTTGAGGGCATGCATGCACATGGCGGCTCAACACCCAAGAGCGGCGCTCCTCTTGTGTGAAGTGGTGATGGAGATCCTCTCTTGGATTCCTGCAAAGCCTGTCACGCGCCTCAAGCTTGTGTGCAAGTCATGGAACTCCATCATCTCCCACCCTCACTTCGTCAAACTTCACCTTCACCGATCACCCAAAAACGCCATCCTCCTCTTTACGCGAACACCAGCGCTCCCCCTCGGCGAAGAAGAAAAACTGGACTTAGTGTTGAGTACCGTTGAATCTTTCATCCAAAATCCATCAACCTCTCTTGATGCTCAAGAGAATCGCCACTCTCTACATGTAGATGACTGGGTTTCGGGTTCATGCAACGGGTTGGTTTGTGTGGTCCGTATGCTTTGCGACCACAACAACGGTGTTTGCGATATCTGGTTTCGTTTATGGAACCCTCTCACAGGGTTTGTTTCAGAGAACTCGCCGTGCTTACGTGTCAATGTGTATCATTCTTCTGGGTTTGGGTATGATGAGTCAAGTGACAGTTACAAGGTAGTGACTCTCATTCGGGATTCTTCTGCGCAAGTTTATAGCTTCCGTGGCCGTTCTTGGAAGACGATCAACAGTCTCCCTGCTTTTCTGCTTTTCGCTGAAGATATTAATGGCCACTTCATCGGTGGCACTCTTAATTGGCTAGTTCTCCGTAACCCGCATGGACCTGGTTATGATTGGGCTGATGTTACACTTGATATGTTCATGATTGTTTCTTTTGACCTGAAATCGGATACACATAAACAGATTCTGCTTCCAAAGGGTATCGATGAGGTCCCCGGTCAAACGCCAATTCTGGGAGTTTCGGGAAATAGCCTGTATCTTCTTCATAATTACAAGGACACTCATTTTATTGCATGGCAAATGAAGGAGTTTGGAGATGAAAATTCTTGGACTCAATTGCTAAAGATTAGTTTTCACCATCTCGGTGTTGAAATGCTATCATTTCCGGAGTTTATATTTGAGAATGGAAATATCTTCATGATGAGAGGCAGGCATCGTTTTGAGGAAGTTTTTTATGACCGAAGAGATAATAGTGTTAAACGCGTTAACATCAACAATCTTGACTTCGATGCATTTGATTATGTTGAGAGCTTGGTTCAGCCTTGTTAAAATTCGGTTCCTATTCAAAGTTTTGCTCCTGCAGCTTTTTGTTATGTTATTTTAATAAATCCTTATATTTCATGTAGGTCTAGCAAAGTTCAGGTCATTGTGATTATTTTGGTGTTTTCTTACTTTGGTTACTTTTTGTTGTTGGATCTAAATTTGTAGACGGATCACTTTTATTTTGGCTGCAAACTTTATATATACAAATGCATAAAATTCTAGCATTCTTATCGTGACTACTTGTTGCATAAGTTTATTAATTTTTGATAATTGTTGGATGAAGTTTACAGACAAATTGAATTTTTCATTAGTAAGAATCTAGAACATGATTTTCATGATTTTACGTTGTCTAATAGGATGGTAACTATGTATATTCTAAGAGTCCTGCTAGGATAGCAGCTTAAGATGATTTTGGGGTTCACTAAGGATTGAACTCTTGACCTTTCGGATCTAGAGCTCTAATATCATGTCATGATACTACTCATCCCAAAAGTTTACACTGATGAGAAAAGGTAACACTAATGGTTATATCTTTAATACTCCATAAACCTCCATTGTACGCATTGTACAAATATTCCATTGGCTCCCCGTACTTTTCCA
Source organism: Arachis ipaensis (assembly GCF_000816755.2). Taxonomy (NCBI): domain Eukaryota; kingdom Viridiplantae; phylum Streptophyta; class Magnoliopsida; order Fabales; family Fabaceae; genus Arachis; species Arachis ipaensis. Next base: position 135,688,655 of record NC_029794.2, read on the forward strand.
TATTTCTAAATTTTATTGCTGTAAAATAGTTAATACGAAGAAAAGATGATGAAATATTGATTAATGAGAGAATTGTTTGCCACTGAAAAAGTTAGATGTACTTAAGATCCTAAAATGATGTTGTAGAGGGATGGTTGGGAGGGGAGGGGTATCATAACAAAATGAGGGAGCTGCTTTTAGTGTTCTATTGCTGTTTTGTCAACAAAATTATCAAGTCCAAGAATTACATATCACATTAGCACCTAAAAATTTGTTTCAATGCACTAGAAAATTTACTGTTAAAAGTCACAATTGACATTGAACTGTAAAATGATAAGTTTGATGCTATCATTATTTGCTGACATTGCTGCACTGCTAATACTAAATTGTCCCCTGTTGCATTCACTAGAAACCTCAGCTCATGAATTAACCATTTGAGTTGTCAAATGTTTCTTATAGCTATCTTACATTCCCAATTTGATACGAATAGCAACTGCACAATGCAGCCACTGCCATGTTTAGTTTGCTTAATATAAAAGCCAGGTACTGTAACTATTATGTACGCCATTTTGACAACTCAATCTATGCTTTGTAAGATCAAATTGTAGACTTGTAACCAATTTTTGGCATCACTTATGCAAACAAAATATGATTTTGAATACCAATTTTAAACTCTTAAACCATTATGTCTTTTTTAAAAATCTTTCTCTCTCTCTCTTTGATTTATTTATTATTATAAGTTGTTGATAGCTTAATAGTTTTTTTTATTAATCATGCCTTCTTGTTCTAACATTTTTGTGCAAGGTCGGTGAGTTGTTTTCTCTTTGAAACAAGTCATGGAAATATTTTCTCTACTAAAATTGACCTGGCCAAAAAATAAAAAATGACTCCGAACCTAATTATTATAAATATAAAAAAATAAAGAAAAACTTTCTTATATATTTGTTTGAATTAACAAAATAACCAAATTCCTATAAAATCAGTATGCATTTCTTTAAAAAATTTAATAAAATAGCTTTTGATTAAATTAATCTTGAGCTCTTTTTTCAACTATATACAAAAATCAAATTCCAAAATCCATTTTTTCACAAAAATAATAAAACAAACATATCCTATATTAATAGGAAGTCACTCACACAAAGTCACAAATACATTTAAAACATCTTTTTTAAAAAATATATTTTTTAGTAATTAAAATTTAGCACATATAATCGATTAAATCGTATTATTTATATTTAAATTAGACCGAACAAAT
>NC_029794.2:135691112-135697775 GCF_000816755.2 Arachis ipaensis
ATTAGAATAAGAAGGTTAATTTTTTTTGGTTATTTTATAACTTTTTTTACTATAGAAAAATGCAAAATGTATGTTTAAAAAAGTTGACGGTGCACGGTGCACCTTAATGGGCATAGTGCATAGTAGAGAAGCCAGTGTCTTGTCTTGTACTCTTTATTCTTCCCAAGTTAGAAAGCCTCCTTTTGAATCGAGTTGAGTTTTCAGTTTTCACCGTCACGGCGTCACTCGATGCAGCTCTGCGCGTAATTATATTCTAACTCATAAGTTATAACGCTGCATTTTCCTTCCCGCGTTCTTTTCATTTTTCTCTTCTTCTCTTTCTTTCTTTCTNTTATAAGGTTTGAACTTCTCAAACATCTTTTCTCCTATGCTTGACTTCCAATTCTTCATCAATTTCGTTATTATTTATTATTATATAGTGCGATTTTTTATGTATGCTAATCCATGAAAGTAGGATTTTATTGGATAGATCCTAGATTAGATTACTTAGCTTGGTGTAGTGACAAATTAGGTTTCTGGATTTGAAATTGAAAAAACTAGATTATATCGGGATTGAAGCAATGGGGATCCATTTGAGCAAGAACACCACTGAAGCATCATCTTCTGCTGGCATCAACTTCAATTCCAATGTAGCCACTGAATTGAGCTCTTATGAGGCTGCTTGCAAAATTGACTCTGATATGCAGTCCTTTGACGCCGCACTTCAAACTCGCACGAATGAAGCCATCAATACTATTGCTCTTGGCGTGGAACTCCGCTCCCTTTCGTTCGAATCGCTCAAGCAAGTTACCAAATGCCTCTTGGATATGAATCAGGATGTTGTAAAGATGATCTTGAATTGCAAGAGAGATATTTGGAAGGACAAAGAGCTATTTGATCTTGTTGAGGAGTACTTTGATAACAGTTTGAAGACATTGGATTTCTACAATGCGCTGGAGAAGTGCCTGAAGCGCGCCTCGGATAACCAATTGCTTATCCTTGTTGCCTTCCAACTGTTTGATGAGGAAACTGAGGTTGGGAGCAGCCGGTTCGTGAGGACACTGCAGGGGCTGAAGAATTTCAAGGCTGCTGGTGATCCTTTTACTGAGGAATTCTTCCAAATTTACCAGTCTGTGTATAACCAGCAGATACTTATGCTTGAGAAGTTGCGGCTGAGAACGAATAAGATTGATAAGAAGCTGAAATACATACATACTTGGAGGAAGGTGTCAAGTGTTATATTTGTGGTAACTGTTGCTGCTGTATTGATATGCTCTGTTGTGGCAGCAGCCGTTGCCTCGCCTCATGTTGCAGCCGCTCTGGCTGCTGCTACTGCGATCCCAATTGGCTCAATGGGGAGGTGGATTGACTCTCTGTTGAAGAAATATGAAGATGCACTTAAAGGGGAAAAGGGGGTAGGTATCTCGGCACAAGTTGGCACTTATGTTGCTATAAAGGATTTGGAGAATATCCGGGTTCTCATCGATAGGCTGGAAGTTGAGATTGAATCTCTGATGCAGAATGTTGATTTTGCCATCGAGCAAGAAGCTGTGAAGGTTGCAATAGAGGAGATCAAGAGGAAGTTGGGAGTATTTATGAAGAATGTTGAAGATTTAGGAGTCCAAGCCGATTCGTGTAGTCGTGACATTATGAGGGCAAGGACAGTGGTTCTACAAAAAATTATAATGCTTCCTCACAGCTGAAGTCCTCCTTCTGCATTGGCAACAAGTAACTCTTAATTTGTTGAGGAATTGATGTGTTCCTTATTTATATTTATGAAATTTCATTGATTTTCTATTAGCATAGGTCCATGAAAACTTGGGGGTATATGTTTGTAGAGGAGTTTCAGTCATTTGACATGTGTAGACAGCTAAAATATCTTTGTTTGCAGACCAAAAAGGAGGAATGTATGTAATTGATTCATTCGTGTCTGAATATCATTTGTTTGTTGATGAACTAATTCTTTTTAGTTTTACATACAAAGTAAAAAAGAATGACCTTTTCTACAAGTTTGGTGCAAGAAATTCTCAGCTATGATGGAATTGCATGGACTCTTCAGTTAGTTCAAGGGAACCTCCCCCATTACATTCTAACATATTTTAATTGTTCATAATTATGAAGGGAAACATAACGTGTTCTATGCTGTCTGTCACATTTTCGAGGAATAAATTTAAGGGTCGTTGTTACTCATGGAAGATGCGAATCATTGTGATAAGAAAAATTAAAAGGATAAAGTCAAAAGCAACTTAATAAATGCAAAGATTCCTCATTATCACTTAATAATTTGGGTTAAGGACGATTTTCCTATATTATTTTGGCATTGACTATTTTTTTTTTTTTTTTTATATGAGACTCGAACCCACAACTTTTTAATTGAGTATGGAGAGACTGCCATTTGAGCTATTACTCATTGGCATTAAAAATTTGGAAAGATAGGAGACTCGAACCCGCAACCTCTTAATTTACGCATTGACTATTGAACTCTTCAAAAAAATGCATATTCATAATAGTGACATATGATCACAAAATCCTTAATAATATTAAGTTTGTGTTTAGATTGATGTTAAAAAACGGTGTGCGATGAATAGGGAATATATGAGAATTTAGTCAACACAAGCAACAAAGAATAAAAGAATAAGCTAAGGAACAACAATTATTCATTATACTTTATACATATCCATTAATAGCCTTTATTTTTGCCAATGTAAACAACATAAAGATTTTTATTTAATCTGAACATGCATTGTTGAACTGAAATCAAACTTCAAATAGTGTTTTTAGATTGTATGGACCTGTAGAAGTTTGATTTCCACTCCACATAATCTGAGAAAAAATCTTATTAACACTTTCAGTAGGATGAACCGAATCAAAGAACACATAATCACTTGGATTCTTACACAAATCATAATCTTTGGATGCTCTTTTACCCCCACAAGTGTAATCACCATTGTAAAGGCCACTCCCACAGCATGCCACACCACTTTCTTTAAAGCCTTCACAAAATTTTAGAGGCATAAAAATTAGATCATATAGGATATCAAATATTCATTTGCTATAGCAATACATTAATTTATGAAAAATATTACTCTCTTTGTTCTTAAATAACATTTTATTTTCCACTCATAATTGTTAATTTAAGAAATGTTGATATTTTTCTTTTTCTCTCTCAATTATACCTCTATTCAATATATAACATGATTGGTTCACACACAAATAACACAAATTTACTTACCATATTTTGAAGGGTGGTTTATTACATCAAAAACCCAATTATAGTAATCAAAGTATGAATATTTAAATCCTCTGAGCTGTGTCTTTAACTTTTGAAGTTCCACAGAAAGGACATTGTTATGCATTTTGGCTAATGATGAAGCTTCTTCCACGCATGAACCCTTGGTTCCATTTAGCCTTATCTTCAGTGCTAGAACGCAACCAAAAGGTGGCTGGTTAAGAATCCCCACTTTCCTTCCTCCTACTTTATGGATTCCCTATTAAATATATGTGTTACATATATTAGATACATTAATTAATTAAGAAATTGTTACTAAATAAATGGTATAATTACTTACTTTTATTACGTTTGAAATATTGCCTACTACCATGCCTACATATTTCTCATATGAGGATGCACTTGTAGAATTTTTTGACAAGGGGACTAAATAGTCATTGCTTCCAATGTTAATAAGGTAAACAGCTTTGGCTAGCAGGGTTTTAGCTTCTGTATCTCCAAGTTTCTTCTTCAATACTTTGCTGACTTTTTGAAAATAACTTAATTGACTTTTTAGATCTATCACCTATAAGTGGAACAAAATAATATGAATAACAAAAAAAAAATGTTATACAAACAAAAAATTAATCACTAAATCAGCTATTATGTATTTTTGCATAATAATTCATTCTCAATATGTATATTATATTTTATGAAAATTTTTTATATGGAAGGCTAATTTAGTAATTGATTTTTGTGTACACGTAATAAAAATCTAGCTATGACTTGATATATTTTAAGCTGATAATAACTTTATAGCATGCTTGTAGAAGATTATATAAAAAATGAAATAAAAGTTGACCTTACTTATTTTGATGATTTAATATTTTCAGAACTATTGAAAATTTTTAGATGACTAATCTTATTTCATATTTTGAAAATTAAATTAAACGAGAAAAGAAGTGATCATGTAAATTAAACAACTAAAGACTTGGCCTTTAATTTCCACATTCAAATCCTTTGATTTTCTTTGTTTGCTCTTATCCTAATAACTTGCAAAGTCAAATAAAAGTGATATCATCCATACTTTTTCCTAAATAAATATTTCCAAAATCATTTAATAGAGAGACAGAGAATATGGCACAACATTTAAATCAAGTTCTTTTCTTAGTTTCAAAGTATCTAGCAAAATAATTAATAATAATTCTCAAACAAACCAGTCCTTGATAGGTTTCAACCAAAGCTCCAGCTCCTGCTGATGCAAAATTGATTCCATCACTGTATTTTTTATTACCAGGAAATAGATATGGTTGGATCAATGGCAACTTAGCATACTCAGCTGCAACAAAAATTATATTAAAATCAAAATTAATGTTTGATTTTCTTATAAATTCTTATATCACTTCTAAGCTTTCTGTAAGTAAAAAAACATAAGATGAGAAAATACCACATTCAACTCAAAATCTTAAAATGTCAAATTAATGAATCTCTCATCTTATAAACTCCTCACTCTTCCTTACTTTTTTTGATGTGGGACTAATTTCACCACTTCTCACACTTGCAAGTTGCAACATTAACACTTTCATTCACTAATTTAAAATCGATAAAAATTTGATTAGAAAAATTTTCTAAGCTGTAAAAGGTTAAAAGATGAAGATTAAATACTTACCAATAAAATCTGGAAGCACACGTCCATCAGAAAATCTACCTGAAGGGTAGTTGAAGAAGGTTTCACCATAAGGTGGATAATTTGACTGAAAATCAGCAGTGGTATTTATGTAATTGTTGTTTCCAGCATCAAATAATGAATCTCCAAACACAAATAGTGCAGCATGTTGTTTTCTTACGAGGCACATATCATCATCTCCATTGCCGAGGCACAAAGTTGGATCAAGGATGATGATATTGCTAGCAACAAAGAAAACTAAGAAGCAGAAATAATTGAATTTTAGACTTGCCATTTTGTTTATAGGTTTTGCTTCAATTTTCATGTCAATTTGATTTGCTTATATATGCATGAGTCAATGGTACAATGACAAGGAAAAGTTGAAGAATAACAATGTACATCTAAGTCTTTTTATTAATTAAGTTCAATCAAATTAGTCCGGTCCCAGAGATAGTGAAAGAAGCCAGCAATTTAGTGCGTGAACTCGTGAGCTATACCTGATAGATGCTGCTAATTTTCTTTACTCTTATTTTACTTTTTTTTAAGCTCTTAATCTTTCAGTCACAGTTGGTGATAAATGAAAATACCCAATTCTTTTGTACTTCCTTATAGAAATACTCTTATTTTATATTAATAAAATAACATTTATCTTAAAAAAAATATAACAAATTTAAAAGAGGATCAAATTAATCTAATATAACAAAAATTAATTATGATTAACATTATTTTAAGTCTTATTATTTAATTTAGGTATACTTAATTCATAAAAAAATTTAGATGCGTAATATTTATTCCAAGTTAAAATTGACCTGAAGGAATTATTCCACTTTTAATTCAAAATTCAATTTTTTATTCAATTTATTGACCAGAGTTTTTTTTTTTCAATGTAATAATAAGTGATGTAGTTAATTTCACTTCTCAAATTTGTCTTATATGAAATTACGTTTGTGACAAGAAAAGATTTGAGAGCAAGCTTAATAATATTGATCAAGAAAGTATTTAATTTCTTATCTTATCTATCAAAATTTTTTGTTCCGTTTAACATTTTTAACTAACAGTCAATTTTAATGGATTTAGATTAGTGGAATGATTAATCATCAATTTTGAGCTTAAGCTGTTTTCTTACGTGGCAAGTGAAACAAAATCTACCTTCATTGATGTGGCGGAGAAGCTTAACCACCACCACAGCCGCCGTCACAACCGCTTCCAATTTCAGGCATAAAAAGTGGGACGCTTTAGTCATCGGCGGTGGCCACAATGGACTCATCGCCGCTACTTACTTGGCCCGATCGGGCCTCTCCGTTGCAGTCCTCGAGCGCCGCCACCTCATCGGCGGCGCTGCCGTGACGGAGGAGCTGATTCCAGGCTTTAAGTTCTCTCGATGCAGCTATCTCCTCAGTCTCCTCCGTCCTCAAATCATCAGGTATACAGTTACATTCACTTCAATTCAGTCACCAAAATTAATATTTAATAATTAAAAAAACCAGAATTTAAGGTGGAAATTCCGTTGTTACTTTATCATTTTAGTAAGATGATGAGAGTAAAGGGTGAGTTTCATTGTTACTTTGAATTGAAAGAGAGTTGGAGTTGAAACGACATGGTTTGAAGCTGTTGAAGCCAATGGCATCGTCGTTTACACCCACTCTTGATGGACGTTACCTTCTACTAGGGCAGAGTGATGAGCAGGATTATTTACAGATCTCAAAGTTTTCAAAGAAAGATGCTGATGCTTATTTCAGGTACTCTATATGAATATGTATAATGATTTTTTCATTTTAGAATGTTTTTATTCACCTGTTCTCCAAGTCAA
>NC_029794.2:135698374-135703004 GCF_000816755.2 Arachis ipaensis
CTACAAAAAGGGAAAAAGAAAAGTAATGTAGATGCTGAGAGAGCTAATGATTTGGAAGTTGATGACTTGATTCATACTCATGTCTATAAAGTATACATGAGTTCAGAAATGCTGTGTTTATTACTTTTCCAATATTTTTGCTGCTAATTGTTCTGGATGTGAAGAGAGGAAATAATAGAACAAGTGAAGTTGAAATTTAGAAATTTGAAGAGAAGTGAACCAAATCGATGCTTCTCAATTTCTTATCCGTGACCAACTAAGGTCTGCAATTGGAGTGGATGCTCCTTTTAGTGGTTATGCCTTTCTAAGATACCAAAATGCATTTGTTGCTTTAGGCATTTGATTCTTCATTTTAAACTCTTGAAATCTATTATTGGAACCAAATAATCCTGGTGATCTTTGAATGTAAAGATGTTGTCATGTTCTAATTTATGCGGAAAAGTTTGTTCTTATCATGTTTCTAGATATGAAGCTCAACTCCAAAAGTTTTGTAACTTCATGGATTTTGTTTTGGATTCGCCTACACCTGAAGCTCTGCATGGGAGTGCTTCTACAATTGATCGGCTGAAGTATAAATTGGAGAATTCTAAGTTTTGGGCTCAGCTCCTGCGGCGTACACTCTCCTTGGGACAAAAAGGCATAGTGTAAGATTTACTTTCTCCAGATCAGTTTTAATTTCATTGGAACCGGGACTTCATCTTCTCAAATAGATGTCTTATCTGTTGACGTATACTCTGATTTTGACTATAATACATCATTACTCGTCAGGGATTTGATGGAGTTGTTACTGTCTCCAACCTCAAAAGTCCTGGACAAATGGTTTGAGGTTGTCATCTGCTTAATTACTATTTATATAAATTTTTAACTTTCAGTTAAATCTGTTCCCCAGATTGATGATGTTGAACATTTTAGTGCACTTAATTGATTATTCTTATCTGAGTGAGATAAGATCCAGGAGGATATTTCTTCTGCATTATTTATATTCATAATGTGTGGCTTTGAAGTATTGACAACGTGACAGAGTTAATGAATGTGGTTATCGTACATGTATCATGTCTATGCTCAAATATTTAACAGTGTTTATGGTATCTCAACTTTTTAGCTTAGAGACCAAAGTGCATATGATTCATAGTTAAGGATGGTGAAATGGAGGTTTCCTAATGTTATTTCACTTGACCCAAATGTTTGACCTTCGATATTTCTAACTTACTCCCCTTTTTTCTCTCTTTCTTTTTTTGGGTGGGGGAGGGGCTGCAGTCAAATTTATTGAAGGCTACACTTGCGGGAGATGCGATTATTGGGAGTATGGTAAGAGTTTTCTTATTTTATTTTATATTATGAAATTTTATTTTAGTATAGCATACTTTACTGAGCGTCTTTGTTAATTTGACCTACAAAACACACACACACACACACACTTTGTTCCTCTTATAAATTAAACAGTCCTTGCCATATATAATTAGGAAGGATATCTTTCCCTCCCGTGATTCACTGTGTATATTCTCTGTTAAACTAGTTCCAAGAAAGTTATGCTCACATATAATATGGTAACAAGACGTCACTTTAGGTCCTCTTGCAATAATATTTTCTTTGGTGAAGGATTCCTGTTAGACTTGATTTGAAATAAGCTACACATGCATATAACATAAACAACCTTGTTTCTCTACTCTTCTGTACTTGTACTCATGAGTTTGTGCTTCTAAAACTAACATATTTTTCCTTTCTTAATTCTTTAATTTCTTTTTAGTAGATGAACATTAACACTCCTGGAAGTTGTTTCAATGACTAGTATTGAAGAAAAGATTATCCAGTTGTATCATTAATCTAAATGGACTGGAAAGAATAAATAATGCAGGTCAAAATGAGAATGGATTTTTTTTATATTTCAGCAAGTTTCCACTGTTATAGTCTTCAGAAGGTGTAGTCTTGCACATGAAGACCAACATCCTTTCTAAGTCTGGAGCCTAGTGTGCATTAACTCAATCATTTATTGAGTAAGCAATTAATATAATACATTCATGTGTAGGCATGTTGAAGGTGGGATGGGTGCTGTATCCTTAGCTATAAGTAAAGCCGCTAAGGAAGCTGGAGTTCTTATTGAAACAAATACAGAGGTGTGTTTCCCACTAATGCTTCGCTGTCTCATATGAAGTTACTGGATTTATCGCCATTGAGTTTGTACATGAGTATTTTGTTATGTTTTCATATATTTGATTTGTTAATATTTCATTCTAAAGTGTTTTTTCATAAAGAGAAAGCACTAAGTTTTTCTCCATGGCGATTATTTGTTCCTTCCTCTCATTGCTGACAACTGAAACAGGTTTTAAAGGTGATGGTGGAAGACTCTGGAAGGGCAAATGGAGTGGGTTGGCTTGTTTTACTTAGTCTCCAAAAAAAACAAAAACAGCATTTGTTATGAGATTGTGATTGTTGATTATTATTGCTGAAAATCTAGGTATTATTGGCTGATGGGACTAAAGTGCACTCTTCAATTGTTTTATCAAATGCTACTCCTTATAAGACCTTTATGGTAAGCAGTTTGAAATATTTTCATTTTATATGAGGCTAGACCGGAAAAATCATACTAGTATAAAGTAATTGCATTTCTCAGCTCTTAGTTATGTTTGGATTGTGTGGCAGGAATTGGTACCTCATGATTTTCTTCCTGTTGAATTTCTTCGTGCAATTAAGTATTCTGACTACAGCTCTGTAAGAAACTTTCTCTTAAACATCAAATCTTCTTTGAGAATTGTGATAGAGTAAACATTTGAAGAACATATTAACCTTGAGTTGGTTATTTCAGCATTTTCCTATGCTCTGCAACCTGTCATTTTAGATGCGTATATCTCTTTTGCTCATTGTTCAAATTGTCTTGGTTGAAATCAGAAAATCAAGTAATTAGGTATTTAGACCACAGTTTTCTAAGATTCACTGTTAACTGCATGAAATCTTTTGTTCGAGATAGGGTTAATATTTGAAGAAAGTTAACATCGTGGTTTTTTTTCAACATTTTATTTTGCCCTGAAACTTGTATTTTTTACATGTAAATTTCTCTATTTTGGATTTTTTCCAACTTCAAAGTCTCTCCCAATTGAAGGTAAAAAAGGGATTAATGCATGTATTCTTTTATTTCTTGGGATTACTTTTTCATACACCATACAGACAATTTTTGTACATAAATAATGTGTATTGAATTTGAATGAATAAAAAGAAAAAGAAAAAAATATTTGAAGAAGTTCTTGGAATTTCTGCTGACTGTTTTGATACCACTTTGAATGTGATATTTTTATTTGCTTTGCTTTATTAGAAATTTGCAAGTCAAAAGATAACATCAAATATTGCAAGGAACAACATTAATAGGCTTGCACTACCCTCATATTATATCTTCTTCTCTATCCCTTTTTTTTTTCTAAATCATTTGGAATAGGGAACAACAAAGATCAACATAGCTGTCGATAAACTGCCCCAATTCCACTGTTGCAAGCTAAATAATAAAGAAGTGGGTCCTCAGCACACAGCTACCATCCATATTGGTTGTGAAAGGTATGCTATAGTATGGAGAAGTTGAAGACTTACTTTTACTCTCTTTTGGCCAATCGTCTGAGCACCAGAAAGATGAATACCATTATCTATGTTGAGAATAGAGGCATAGAGCCATATGTTGTGATTTGAGAATTAATATTAAGTTCGGCAAGAGGTTGTGAGTAGAGATAGTTAAGACATATCGAACAAATAAACACCTGATATTATTAGTTGTGCTGAATGTCTTGTGTTTATTTATGCCAATTAATGGAAATTAAAAGTTTACAAGTTGATGACAAGTCATGGCGTTGTATTTCTGTGAAATTTGCAAATAGAATGTTGACAATTGGCTGTTGTATTTCCTGTTGTATATGATTGCTATGCCAGTATGGAGGAGATCAGATCAGCTTGTCAAGATGCTTGTAATGGCTTACCATCACGAAGGCCTGTGATGGAGATGACAATTCCTTCTTCATTGGATACTACAATATCACCACCTGGTATGACTTCACTTCAGCTATGTATTTTTATCTATTTGGATGTAGTAATTAGAATCCTTTAACCTTTTGTTATAAAATTGAAATAGTAAATAGCAGAGCATGGTTTATAGGTTATTCATATACACCTCCTCAGTTCTCATGTATTATAAATTTATTTATGTAATCTCATGGAACTGAACTAGAGAAACACAAGACGTGCATTATGATTCTACTACTTAAAAACTTGTTTTAACTGGGAATTTTAATGCACGTGCATATATCCATCTTCGTAGAGACATACTCTTAAGTTGCAAGGTTTGGAGGTGCCCACCAAAAGAAACAACAGTTATTCTATTAACAAATAACCATTTTTTTTTCTTATTTTCATGAGACCTGATTATTTCATAATTTTAGTTTTCCTGTTTTGCATGTTATAAAAATAGCACAATTGTTAAGTAATGTCCTGTCTTATAGGTAAGCATGTCATCAGCTTATTTACCCAATATACTCCTTATAAACCCTCAAATGGTAGCTGGGACAATGCTGAATATAGAGTAAGTTATGCTTGCCTAAACTGCTAAGATTCACTATGTTGAAGAACTGTTGATTTGTTAAGCAACCATGTAGTT
>NC_029794.2:135703317-135734915 GCF_000816755.2 Arachis ipaensis
TCTACCTTCTTTGACCTCATTCCTGAGTTTTCTTTTGCATTTCTGTTTGCATATCTGTTTAGATATTTATCATATTTGTGGACTATAGGAATCATATGCAAAAAGATGTTTCAACTTGATCGATGAACATGCACCTGGCTTCTGCTCGTCTATCATAGGTTATGACATGCTGACACCACCAGATCTGGAAAGGGAAATTGGACTGACAGGTAAGATGAAGACCGAGTTTTCCTTCTCAAAAAAGTGAAGCCTATTTATGTCGAAGATGGATTTTGAAAATTCTCATAGAATAAGAGAGAACTAATCTACACCCAATTCTGCTGCTTTTCCTTCCCTGCATGTGTCTTGGCTACTTCTCAAAAACTATTCTCCCTCCCCTCCGTTCAAATGGGATTACATTGCTTGAACCATGATCAGAAAGTGATGCTTGAGATGAAATAACTTCCAAAATCATGACCCCTTCTGTATATCTTGTTTCTTAATTTATTATTTAAGTCATCTAGACTTGCATTGAATATTTAAACGAATTCCTGTTTATCACATCATACAAGTATAATTGCTCTGGCATTTTCTTCAGGCCATGAGTTTCGTAGGGTGCAGTTCTTTGACAATGAAAATTAACAAATGTGTGTAGGAGGAAATATTTTCCATGGTGCTATGGGTTTGGATTCACTCTTCTTAATGCGACCTGTGAAAGGCTGGTAAGTTTATTCTGCACATGAATCACAAGTTATATATGTGTGTGTGTGTGTGTGTGTGTGCGGGCCTTGCCTGCTTGCATGTTTATAAAGAAAGAACAATATTTTGTGAAACAGGTCAAATCATAAGACACCAATCAGAGACTTATATCTATGTGGAAGTGGAACTCATCCTGGAGGGGGTGTCATGGGATCTCCTGGGAGAAATGCTGCACGGGTTATTCTCAATGATTTTAAGAAGCATTATCAATAAGCATGTCCTTTTATTGCATTTGTTCCTGCGTATATGATGATAAGTTTCATTAGTTGCTATCAACTGGATATTCGTGTTTCTTATTTTATGTCGCTGTTATTGTGTCGGTTTATGACATTCTTTGGTCAGCCTCGTTAAGATGTTACAAGTTGTTAAGCAACCAATGTTGATTAATGGACCAGAGAATAACTGTAACAACGTTAATTGTCTAGCTAACTGAAATCGGGATTCATATGTCCAAATTTGTTGCAGTAACTTTATGTAAGAATGTCACAATGATAGAACACAATTAGCAACGTTTGGAATATCAAAATTTCTTTCTTAGGAAAATTATTATGACCATAGAATGTTCCAGCAAATTATGACTTTCGCCTGGAATGTGAGCAAATCATACCTTCGCTATCTTCTATTGCTACTATTCCAAGACAGAATATGCAACAAATCTGCAATAGGAGAGAAATTTCAGATTTTGAGAAAAGATTTCTAGTTCATTTATGGACAATGGAAATACACTGAACTGGTTTATGTAGTTCTTTAAGTGGTAATAACGAATTTAACTAAATGCTGAGCTTATTTCAGGTGTTTACACATTCATACAGAGTGAGATCTTTTATCAAGCGCGTGACATCAGTGACCCTGCAATTCCGGCAATGAGAGCCGTTGGATCTCCCAAGACGGCGGATACAACTGCCTGCACCGCCATCCCGGCTATCTCGCAGCACTTCCTGACCTTCTTCCCTTTGCTCCTACTGCTGTTGTTATGAGCAGCCTGAAGAGTGTTCTTTATGGTTGGAATCCCTATTGTGTCTGCCATTTTTCTCCCTTTGCTTTGTCCGATGTAAATCTCGTGCCAACTCTCAATGATCATGTCCCTCACACATGCCACGTGCAGGTTGTACTTCTTGCACTTTGATCTGTAACTCCAGCTCCGCCCCTTTTGGCCGCAGCGGTGACATGGCGAAGATACCTTCTTGTAGAGATATAGCTTCACCTCTGTCGAGTACAAGAGATGAAATAAAAAAATTGTTAATTTAAGAGTAAACTACCATTTCTACTTATGAAAGTTCAAAATCTGACATATCTACTCACGAATGAATAAAGCTAGCATTATACCCACAAGTACAAAGTTAGTTTTGTTCGTTCATAAATAAATTTGTCAGCGTTCTAAACTTTCGCAGGTAAAAATGATAGTTTACTAATAACTATCTTATAAATAATCACATTTCTTGCAATAGAAGGTAATTAACCTTACCATCATCCTCAAGAAGCATTGGAAGCTTGGCACAACAAGGGTGAAGGTCGAACCCACACGACACGCAATGGTAGAGGAAGCCGGCCACAACCTTCTCGCAGGCATTGCAGTAACGGGGGATGTCCCCCGGGGGGCGAGACAGGAACTGAAAGGAGCACTTTGGATAGAAAGGGTGGAAAAGAGTTGGGGAAGGCATGGCACATTGCATGTGAAGATCATAGTCACAAATGGAGCATTTGTAACGTGAACCTATTCCAATTTCCTTGCATCCATCACACTTGAATGGAAATTCAGAGTACTCAAATCTAAGCTTGTGTTTTGGGTGCCCAAAATGGGATATCTCACTATATTTCATGCTACTCATCATCATGCTATTGTTTGTGTCCTTGTGAAAAGAATTGCTTGAAGAATACATTATGATGATCAATTATGATTTATGATGTGAACAAGGCATAGTTATATTGGACTTATGTAAAATTTTCTTAGGTCATGGCTGAAGAAAATGGAGAGGGAATTGTGGTGGTAAAAATAGAGTTTCAAAGGGGATTGGAATGGAATCTCCATAGGCCATATCAACATTATTGTTGTGAAAGATAGAAAGAGGGAAACAAGAGGCATATTATTAGGCCATCCCCACAAAGAATATATACCAAATTTCTTTATTACTTTTGATTAAATATTATTCTAATCTAAACTGTTATTGTAATGTCTGAAACCTATTACACAAGTTTTCATTTTGTAATTTGTATACGTGCATTAATTAATATTAATGTAATACAAGATCATGTTAAAAAAGAAGGGATAGAGATGGGAAATTTCAGGGGATGGTGATTTATGCATCTAGGAATTTTGTTACAGAAAAAGAATTTAGCACCTCTGGACTTTGATTAAGAAAGGAATCGCATTATTTGGCAATATACTACGTTTTTTAAATGATGATCACTAGTGAAATATTCAAATTTGTTAGCTTACTATTTATTATGGGAATATGAAACAGAGTTGGGATACAATAATTCATTATTTTGAAAACTAAAAGTTAAACACATGCCTTTTTGGTTCTAGTATAATATGTTTATTATCTTAGCTGATATCAAATTCAAATGTGTTATTACTATTATTATTCATAATAATAAGATAAATTAATAGTAGATTAGTGTAATATTGTTGGGCCAACCGTATGAAGCTCTAGACCATCGGAGAGGAGTCAAGCGAGAAAACATAAGATGAGAAGACATCACATCCAACTCAAAACTTTAAAACATCAAGTTAATGTGTCTCTCATCTTATAAACTCCTCACTTTTCCTTGCTTTCTTTAATGTGGGACTAACTTCATATACTGCTCGCACTTGCAACATTAATAAATATTGATATAGTGTACAAGATTAAGTGTAAATAACACCTAAGATATGCTAATTATTGGATTCATTGAGACAAAAGTTTAGGATAATATAGAGCATAACATGCACGCAACCTCAAAGTTTAAAAAGAAAGAAAGAACACGAATAAATTCCTTATCGTGTCTTCATAGTTTTCTAGCTTCTAACCTTTCAGGTACTATTGACTCTAACAAAAATTCAAGCCTGTTTCATTGTTCTTAATTGTTATGACTTTATCCACTTGTATATTCAATTAGGACTATGTTACATGTACATCAAAATCAGCCACCAAAGTCAGTTACCAGTATAAAATACATGTTGGAATACAAATACACATTAAAAATAAATTAAATCACACATGTTTTTATACACTGGCGGCTAATTTTAGTGTACGAATAACATTTTGATTCAGTTATTATCTAGAATGGCAATAACTAAATATGAAGAACCATTCCTTTTAAATATATTATCTTTTATAACATTTAATAA
The DNA here is from genome assembly GCF_000816755.2 of Arachis ipaensis. NCBI lineage: Eukaryota > Viridiplantae > Streptophyta > Magnoliopsida > Fabales > Fabaceae > Arachis > Arachis ipaensis. The sequence continues at coordinate 135,707,387 of NC_029794.2, forward strand.
GGTACAGAAAAAAAATTTGAATTAAACTTATGATGAGGCTATGGAATTTGAATTTTATGGTCATGCATTATCATCACACCATTTTTCAAAAGCATAACCAAAGATGCACAATAGTTGCCACGTGTCACAAGGAGAAAGGTGTGTTCATAGTGGGTAAGAGAATCTATATATACTCTCTTACTCAGTAGAACTGCTTTAAGAACAAGGTGACACAAGAATCAAGCAACCCATCAACCAAACAAGAATGAGAAGGTAACACTTTTTCTCATTTAATTCTTTTACTTTCGAATTTATGTTTTGACCATATCTTTTGTTTTTCTCAGCAGAGAAACAAATAATATGAATATTACAGAAAGAGAAAGTTATTTTGTACGGTACCTGTTTGATACAATGCTTCTGAAACAATTCTCTTATGACATTTTACTTATCTCTGTTTTACCCCTGTCATGGTTAAAGTTATTCCATCCCAACTTCCATTTTAACCTTCCAAACTAAGTAACACTAACAAACAATTATGAGCACTAAAGATGAAACTTTATTGTTTATTTGTATAATTGTGGATTTAAAAAGAATGTGTGTTTGACACAGTAAAGCTAAATTGAGAAGAACAATAACATGTTTCTACAAGAACAAGGTTTCAATTAAGAACAGATACTGACACAAACACAAAACATAACATACAGAAGCACTAAATGATGAGGATATCATCCATTCCATATCATAAGATCTCAGGAGATCTTAATAGAGGTCTCCACAGCCATGAAAACACTTACCATGTGCATTATTATGCAGTTGACAATGTAAAGTTCAATCTTAACAAGCAATATAAATATTTCAATATATAAGACCGAACAATATTTAACTATTTCAGTATAACTTGGTCACACATAGTTGCACTTACCAAAATATTAGAACTGCACTCCAAAACACACATTGACAAAATAGAAAAGATTCAAGGGAGACTATCTACAAGCATAACAACTTCTTGATTCAAAATAACATCTTAAGATAATGTCAGTCATAAGATCTGCATCTCGTTCAAAATGTCACTTCCCATATGCAATCTTAACAAGGAAAGATGCATGGAGGACTATCTAGTCTTGGCCATGATGGGTTCAAAATGTCACTTCACACATTTTTCTAATCTTCACTCACATAATCTCATACCTCTTTCTCTTTTTTTTTTTTTTTCCTTTAATATTTCATCTAATAATTTTATTATTGTACTATAGCATTTAAACATAACCTAAAAAAAGAAAAAAAATAACTATTTAAAAGATGAATATATAGTTTATTCAATATCATGAATCTTGAATGTAATTTTTCTTACGAACCCTATATATCACAAACTTTGTTACCATGTTAACAACCAATCTTTAAAGCATAACTATAAGAGTGTGTCTATCATTCAAGGTTATTATTGAGCTGCTTCTGTCCCTATATATTATTGGTATACAATTAAATAATGGTTTGTAGCATACAAATTGGACAAGGTCGAAACTCAAGTCCAGTTAACTCCGTTAAATAATTTGATAGATTTGACTAAATTGTCATCTAACGACTCTAAACTATCAACTTTACATGAAGTTAACTTTATATGAGTTTTCACCATTGGACAATGAGAACTTGCACTTTATAAGAAAAAGACTTTTGAGGTAGAAAGGAGACACAGTATTTTCCACCAAAAATAAAACCAAACAACTATTTAACCATTTCAATATAACTTGGTCACACATAGTTGCACTTACCAAAATATTAGAACTGCACTCCAAAAACACAGTGACAAAAAAGAAAAGATTCAAGAGAGACTATCTACAAGCATAACAACTTGTTGATTGAAGATAACATCTTAAGATAATGTGAGTCATAAGATTTGCATCTCATTCAAAATGTCACTTCCATATGCAATCTTAACAAGGAGAGATGCATGGAGGACTATTTAGTCTTGGCCATGATGGGTTCAAAGATGCCCTTCAGGAAATTCTCAAACTCTTTGATTTCTCGCTGCTGGTTATCACCAACAAGCAGATTTCTGGCCTTAGCAATTGCAGACTCTATCTTCTCCTTGTCCAGAGGGCAAAGCTTAGAGCAGATATCTTTATCCTTTAGAGCTTTTTCCATCTTGTAAACATAACGATCCAAATCACTCAATGCATTAGCCTTCTCAAGGAAATTTGCATCTTCAACCTTGTAATTCTCAGCTTCCTCAATTAGTCTTTGAATTTCCTTAGCTGATAGTCTTTCATTGTCATTGGTTATGGTAATTTCATTCCTACAACAATTAGTTTCTTCCCAGGCAGATACATTTAGGATACCATCAGCATCTATATCAAAGCATACATATAGAGGATGGCCACGAGGAGCATGAGGAAGACCAGAAAGTTTAAACCAACCAAGCAAGTTGTTATCTTTGGCTCTTGTCCTCTCACCCTCATAAACATTAATACAAACACTGGTCATGTTATCTTCAGGTGTGGTGTATCTTTTTGTCATCTTTTTAGGTATGGTAGTATTCCTAGGAATCACTACATCCATGAGGTCCCCAGGTGTTGTCCCAATACCAAGTGATAAGGGTGTAACATCCAGTAGAACCAGTTCTGGAGCTTTCTTGATGTCTTCAGTCAATAAAGCAGCCTGAACTGCTGCCCCATAAGCAACAGCTTCATCTGGGTTGATACTCTTGCAAAGATCCTTACCTCTGAAGAATTCCTGCAATAGCTGCTGCACTTTGGGAATCCTAGATGAGCCGCCAACAAGAACAACATCATGTATACAAGACCTGTCTATCTTAGCATCAATGAGACACTTATCTACTGTTTCCATACAATTTCTAAAGAGTTCCATGTTTAGTTCCTCAAACTTGGCACGGCTGAGTGATGAATAAAGGTCAATGCCTTGATATAAAGCATCAATTTCAATAACAGTATCAAAAGCAAATGAGAGTGTCCTTTTTGCCCTTTCGCATGCACTTCTCAACCTTCTCAAGGCTTTTGAATTCCCACTAATATCCACATTGTTCTTCCTTTTGAACTCTTCTACGAAGTAATTCACCATCCTGTTATCAAAGTCTTCTCCGCCAAGGTGAGTATTTCCTGCAGTAGCCTTAACTTCAAAGACCTTATCTTTAATGGTAAGCAGAGACACATCAAAAGTACCACCACCGAGGTCAAAGATGAAAATATTTCGTTCTTCTTTACAATCAGCTAGCTTGTCCAGGCCATATGCAAATGCTGCAGCCGTAGGTTCATTGATAATTCTCATGACATTGAGGCCTGCAATGGCACCTGCATCTTTTGTGGCTTTACGTTGAGAGTCACTGAAATAAGCAGGCACAGTAATTACTGCATTATTGACTGGACTTTCCAAATAGGCCTCTGCAATGTCACGCATTTTTGTTAGAACCATAGATGAAATTTCTTCTGCACAAAGACGCTTCTCCTGGCCCTTATATGTAACAACAATCATTGGTTTGTCATCAACACCAGGAATGACTTTAAATGGCCAGAGCATCATGTCATTCTTGATAATGGAGTCACTATATTTTCTACCAATCAACCTTTTAGCATCTGTAAAAGGAAAAAAACAAATTAACAAAAATTGATCAGCTATTATCTAGGGATAACAAAAGAGTACAATGTGTAAACAAAGCAGGCATTAACAAACGAAGATGAATTACCAAAGATAGTGTTAGTTGGATTGGAAGCAGCTTGGTTCTTAGCAGCATCACCAATCAACCTCTGCTTATCAGTGAAAGCAACACATGAAGGTGTTGTTCGATTGCCTTGGTCATTGTGGATGATCTCAGCTCTTTGGTGCTCTTCCTGCCACACAGCAACACATGAATAAGTTGTACCGAGGTCGATTCCCACTGCACATCCCTGATATCTTTTAGCCATCTTCCTTCAACCTAGCAAAATGAGAAACCAGAAGAAATGATCTCCGCTTTCACTTCCATATGTGTAATATGAATGAATTGGAATTGAGCAAAGAAATATATTAACTTCTTAATTATTATTCCAATTTTTTAACTGATGGATGATAATGTGAAATGTTGTATATATGATAAATACCATTACCAGCATGATAGCTAAGGCTAATACTCAACAATCAACACAATTTACATTTTCCTATATCAAATTAGCAAACTATCTTCTTGTTATTAAAACTAAGAAATGAGACTATGGTTATATAGTCCCTGATTACACTACAGAATATATCTATAAATTAACTTTTTTTAATATCATTATGTGAACACAGCATTTTTTATCCAATATCCCATTAACTTAAAATAACAAAACACATTGATTGGAATAAGAACAAACGTGTCATGAAGGAGAATATTACGTATTAAGTGCAAATAACAAACTAAAACAAGAAATCACATCAATTAAAGTTGCCAACAATGCTTGATAAAAAACTTTCCGAGTATAACTTCGAGTGTCACAGATTATAACACTGAATATAAAAGCATTCCGAGTATTTTCATGAGAAATGCATCGTAGAACAAGCTTTTGTCCCAATTGAGCGGCAAAGTTTCTAACTTTTCATGGGAAAAAAATGGTGTAATGTAATTTGGAAGTAAAGATGAAAGCATCTGAAACTTTAAACCGTTTCACATATTAAAACGGTTTTTTTTTTTTTCAAATTAAAAAAAAAAATGCTTCTTTAAGAACTGTCATAGAAACTTATTAGCAAAGCTATTACCTTTTTTAACATAGAGGCTAATCCGTTAATGTGATCATTTACTTCAAAGTTTAGAGAATGCAAGAGTAAATGAAGCCGTTGAACTAAGGTAAGGTGCTTGGTGAGCAAGTACTGATTAGAAGAACAAAATCAAAGCATAATATTGTTGATGGAACATTTACCTGAAAGGGTAGATGGAGTAGGGAAGAAAAAGCCAGAAATTGTTTCTCTTGATGTCACTTTGGAAATGAGCCCTTTCTCGTTGCTTAGCCTTCACACTATCCTTGGCAAAGAAGCAAAGTCTAAAAACTTTTGATTTAAAAAAAAAAAAAAAAGAAGCTCACTGTAGAGTGCATGTAGACCGTAGAGCGTAGTGGTGAGTGGTGGTGACTTAAATATTTCAATGAATACGAGTGTATTGGACTAACTCGAGATTGATTGGATGGTTGGATATTATTAGGTGCTTTTTTTTAAGTTTAATTATTCTGCAAAGTGTAAATTCTCGTAATTTCACCAAATTTTTAAATAGATTTTTTTAAATTGAATTTTTATACTATATAATTTTTTTTAATTAAATCTCTATCGTGACAAAAACATTTAAAATAAAATATTTTTTTAAAAAAACGAATATTCTCTTTTTTGGAATAAGAGACTTTGTTCATAACACTTCTATATTTCAAAAACTCTAAAAAAAACACCCCACACTCGTACATCCCTAACCCTAACTTCTTCACCGAGCTCTCTCCGGATCTACCGCACAGTCCTGTCTCGCCAAGCCTCCTCCTCTCAGCGTTCTTCTCGTGCCTCATCCCTTGTATTCTGCTCGTTCTTTTGTGCCTAGTGTGTTCCACTGCTCGTATTCTGCTCGTCGCGCCTCTGTCCTTCGCTGTGTCGCGCCTACGTGCCTCCGTACTTCCATGCCTCCTTCGCGCTTGGTTTCGCTGCCTAAAGTGCTGCTCGTCGTCAACGGTTCTGCCTCTGCGACAGGTGATAATTTAATTTAGATTATTTCCAATTTTTTACTCACGATGGATTCTTTGATGTTGTTTATGTGAATTTTATTGTTGATTGGTTTATTTCGTCGTTGTTTAAATGTTGAATTTGGTTTCTGAATTGGTTTATGAATATTGGACCATACCAACAACCTCGGCTTTCGAAACAATAAACGAGTATGAATCAGGCTAACGGAGAATCCTCGGTAAACCAAAACAATCGAGATTCCAGCTCCACTAAAGCTCGTATTAAAAATCATAGTCAACCTCCCTAAAAAATCTGACCACTACCTCTGCAAGCCGTTGCAGAGACTAGCTCCATTCGTCTATATAACAGGCCGAGCTAACCTTACAAAACACACAAAAAATACAACAACACTATCTGTTATGGAAAACAACTCCAATCCCATCACAATAACGTACTAGCTTATTTTTCTTGTTCTAAAGCAAGTTACTGACTTGAGCGTCGGAGTCTTTCTTGCAAGTTCCACGCCAAAGTCCAAGTTCCGAGGATAGCTCTCCATAGATCACAAAAGCTTGCAAAGCAGCGTACTATCGAGCTATAACTTGGAAGAATATCCTTTGATAGAACAATTGGCGCCCACCGTAGGGCCGAGTTTATCTAACCTCACTATCTTCTCTGCCCTACTTTTACTTTCTTTTGCAGGGTTAGCAATCCTCGCGTATGGCAGACAACGGGGTCCAGCAGCCCATGCAAGCCGAGCTAATGGCTCAGATTGCCAAGCTTCAGGCTGAAGTTCGGAGAATAGCCGAATGGTCATCCAAAAGCCAAAACAATAAGCATGGCGAAGGTGACCCCAAGAACCCCGGTGGGAGCAGTACACAATCGCAGGAAGCAGAATCCCACAAAATCACCCCACCAAAGGAATAGCTCACAATAGACAATCCTTTCTCAGAAGACATCGTCAACTTCCAAATGCCGAAGAATTTTGTGCTGCTAATCTGTCTCAAATCATACAAAAGATTCGGTGATCTCTGTATCCACGTTAAGAAATTTCAATCCATGATATTTTTTAATGGTGCCTCTGAACCTATACTTTGCCGAGCATTTCCTACTTTCTTAGACGGTGCTGCATTACTTTGGTTTTCTAAGTTGCCTGCAGGTTCAATCTCTTCTTTCAAGGAACTGGCGTGATCTTTCATTGATTATTTTGCTTCATCAAGGATATATGTATACGAATCAGACTACCTAAGCACCATCAAACAAGGGCAGCATGAGAGTTTAAAAGACTACATGACGCGGTTTACCAAGGCGACTATGGAAATCCCCGACCTAATCCCAGAGGTCCACCTACATCCCCTCAAAAGCGGCCTCAGACTTGGCAAGTTCCAAGAAACTATTGCCGTGACTAAACCGAAAACATTAGAAAAACTTCGAGAAAAGGCTGCAGGTCAGATGGAAATCGAGGAGCTCAGGGAAGCTCAGCGAGCTGATAAACAACAACCTCGTCGGGAGGATGAGAAGCATCCCAAGACGTCAAATCACAAAGATCACAAGAAACCTTTCAAACTAACACCAAAGTACGACGCATACACATAATTCAATGCTAGGAGGGACGATATCATCAAAGAGATACTAAACGCAAAGATCATCAAACCACCGAGCAGAGCAGGTTCATACCAAGATCAGAGATACGTTGACAAATCAAAACACTGTGCTTTTCACCAAAAGTTCGGCCACACCACCGACGAATGTGTGATCGCGAAAGATCTTCTAGAAAGGCTGGCCAGGCAAGGCCATTTGGACAAGTACATAAGCGGATGAATACAGCAAGGTCAACAAACTGTGCAACTGATGTCCAATCCGAGCAAAGCCCAAACACCACAGAGAAGACTAGGTTCCAACCCCCACCAACAAGGGGGGTTATCAATTGTATTTAAGGTGGATTCACAAGTGGCAGACATACGAGCTCAGGAAGGAAAAGAAGCTACCGAGCAATGCTAATGGTCCAGGGAACAGTAGAAAAAGTCGTCCACCCACCATGCATGTCCACCATATCCTTCGAGCAATATGACTACAAAGCAAAGGCCACCAATTTAGACGATCCCATGGTCATTTCCATCCAAGTAGGAGACCTCCTAGTTAAGAAAGTCCTACTTGACCCAGGCAGCAGTGTCGACGTTCTATTTTACTCCACTTTCCAAAAAATGAAGCTAAGTGAAAAAATAATGCAACCTTTCTTGAGAAAATTCGTAGGATTCTCAGGAGAACGAGTACCTATTCCCGGGAGTATATGGATGAAAGTAACAATGGGTGACCACCGCTTATCGAAAACAAAGGACGTGCTGTTCCTAGTGGTCGACTGCATTAGTCCTTATAAAATCATTATTGGTAGAACTTCTTTAAATTCTTTTGGTGCTATCGTGTCCATTGTTCATCTTTGTGTTAAGTTTCAAGTATAGAAAAACCAGGTAGCAACCATACACTCCGATCAGAGAGAAGCTTCGGCAATAATACAGTGAAATCCTGAAAATCAGATCGGAGAATACACCAAGAACTGAGCTTCTGAAAGACACATTCAACGTGGCAAACATTTCAAACACAGTGGACCTTGATCCCAGAGAAGATCTCTGAGACAGACCCTCACAAATAGACGATCTTGAAAAGGTAACCTTAGACAATAATGACAATCATTTTATTTACATAAGCCGCTCTCTCCTTGCAGGAACTAAAGAAAACATCATCAACATACTTCGAAAAAATGTCGACCTCTTCGCATGGACTCCTGCATACATGCCCGGCATCAATTCGAATTTCATGTGTCACAAATTACAAATTGATCCGAAAATCCGACCTATAGCACAAAAAAAAAAAAAGAAATATGGGCTCGACATGCCTGGACAAAACTCGAAAACTCCTGCAAGCAGGATTCATAAAAGAGTTGCGTTTTTCATGAAATTTTTACTTTTAATTCCAAAAATTACATTATACCATTTTTCCTCTAAAAAAAATTAGAAACTTTTCTGCTCAATCTGGACAAAAGCTTATTTGGGATGCATTTTTCATGGAAGTACTCAGAATGCTTTGACATACAAAGTGATAATCTGTCACTCTCGAAGTTATAGTAAAAAAGTTTTTAATCAAACATTATTATCAACTTTAGTTGATGTGATTTCTTATTTAATTTTTTTTTTACCAAAGATAGGAGACTCGAACCCGCAACCTCTTAATTGAGTATGGGGAGACTATGCCATTTGAGCTATTACTCATTAGCCTTATTTAAATTTGTTATTCACTATACTACTATGGAAATGCACGTAATACATAATATTCTCCTTCAGGACACATTTGTTCTTATTCCAATTAATGTGTTATGTTGTTTTAAGTTAATGGATATTGGATAAAATTGCTATATTCATAGAATCACATAAAGAAAAGTTAATTTATAAAAGATATTTTGTTAATTTGACATAGAAAAAACACCAAAGTTCGAATCCAGATACAACATATTAAGAGGCACATGATTTACCATCTGAGCGAAGTCTTAGCAGCCTTTTTCCTTTTCAGATACAACATATTAAGAGGCACATGATTTACCATCTGAGCGAAGTCTTAGCAGCCTTTTTCCTTTTTAGATTTGATTAATTCCATAATATGCAATCACAAACAATCAAAGAAATAATATATGTAAATAGTTATTTACACTATCATTTGATTACAGTAAACTATCTTAACAGAAGGACCCAATTCATAAGTGTAAATTAAGCCTTTTTCTTTTTTTCTTTTTTCAACCTGCATTTTTAATTTGAATATGGAAGCAAAGGAAGTGTTGGACTCGCGTATGAGAAGGAGGGGTGCTTCACCTCGTTGTGGGATCAAAGAAAGCAGAACTCGGACCCTGCGAGTTGTGTCCCTCAAAATGTAAAAAAAAAATTACCCAGAATAAGAAAAAACCGAGGGTCCGAATTCCACGTTTCATGTTTCAAATTCCATCAGCTGCAAGTCACCAAAAAATTCCATCAGCTGCAAATCGGACCATGCGATTTGTGAAGCAAAATTTCATGACCAAAGAACTCGCATGGTCCGAGTTGTGTACTCTGAGTTTTTTCAATTTTTTTAACACAAATCGTCCGATTTATGTACTCTGAATTTTTTTCAACTTACTCTCACAATGTTAAAAAATACAAAAAATTAACATGTTAAAGTATATTACTCATTTTGCTTCCATATCAAAATTTTTTAGCCACTTTCATTCAGATTACAAGATAATATGAACACTATTAGGAGGAAAAGAAGCTCTACCAGCAACTGAAACGATGGGTTTTGTTCTTTAATTTAATAATATAAATAATAACCGCATAGGAAGCTTAAAGCATAAAGAGAAATGCAAAAGGGTGAAGAAAGGCGCACTTTGAATCCCAGAAAGCAAGGTTGGAAACGAGAGGAAGAGTTAGGAGACAGAAGGTGAGAGGGAGAGGGAAAACGAGCAGCCATGTTTGTGTGAATTCCAAAGATGAAAACTCTGAAAACTGAAAGACATTCTGGAATCCATCAAGGTCGTGCTTTCTGATGATGAGCTCAAGCAAGATCATGATGCTACTGTTGCTCACAACAAGTGCTCTATGATGCTGATGACTTGCTTGATGACGTTTTCATCAAACACTTGCGCCTCAAAAGAATGAGTCAGGTGCGTGGCTTCTTTTCCAAATCTGTGAATCCAATTCTTTTCCGTGCTAAGTTAGCTCGTAAGATTGAGAATGTTCGAAAGGAGTTTAATAATGTTGCTCAAGATATGTCTAAGTTGAACGTGAATCGGAGTTTGATAATTCTTAAGCAAGATGAGTTTGATAGTTCTTCCGTTTTGCAATCAGAGATAATTGGAAGGGAACAGAATAAGAGCGACATTGTTAACTTGTTGAAGCAAACCCATCCAAACCAAAATGTTTCTTTAATTGTTGTTGTTGTTGGTAGGGGGGTTTAGGCAAAACAGCCCTTGCTCATTAATATTGATTTTTTTATTATATCTTTTTCATATATCTCTCTAAGAAGGTCTAAATGATAAAAAAGTTTTCTTTTAATTTGTCTCAATTTGGAATTAGACTGAAAATAAAAAAAGAAAATATTTAATAAGATTTTTTTTAATTATAAATTAAAAAATTACTATTTTTCAAACAAAAAATACAATTTATTTCTATGTACTCTTTTGTACTCCGTCCTATATACTTTAGAGATAAAATGTCCTGCATGACAGCAGTACAAGAATAAAATCGATTACAAGCTTCAGAGATACAAAATTAACCATGGATGTATCAATATATTTATTTATCATCCAAAACTCACTATTTTCACGATCTTCGCATTCTCCCAAATAAAATTTAAAAACAACAAAAAAGCCTCCAAAATAAGAGGATGAATCCTATCATTTTTTAAGTCTTTTGCACGGTGATATCTAGAGGATATATTTAGAGGTTATGTGAAGAAAAAAAGAGTATCATGCCGGTGCTAAATTTGAGTTACCGAAACTTACGACTTAAACTAAGACAATGTTTTGCTTATTGTTGTCTATATCCAAAAGATTCGGTAATAAAAAAAGATGAATTGATTCAATTATGGATGGTTCAAGGTTACCATTATCTGATTTTTTTTTTTTTTATCAATAATAGATGTAGATTTATTTGTTGTAATTTTTTTTAGTGGAGTACATAGTATATAAAGTGTAATAATTTAACAGATATTTTTAAGAAAATTTTCATTTTCTTCAACAATGAGAAGAATTTTTTTTCTCTTAATCCTTTAAAGGATATCTGTTGAGTTATTACACTTTATATACTATGTACTCCTTATGTATTCTTACTCAAAAAAATTACAACAAATAAACCTATCTATTATTGATAAAAAATAATCTATATAATAGTTACCTTACAACTCTAATTTAAACACAATCGGTAGAAGATGTAGGTGATCAATATGTCAAGATTTTGTTAATGTAATTATTTTTTCAGGATACATCAATAGATAAATACGGTCATATTGAGTCATTCAAAATACATAATTTGATGCATGATCTTGCAACATTGATAAAATGATTGTTACTTAGATACCAAGAAAAAAGGAATTGTTGAAAGACTCATGCATGTGGCATTTGAAACTAGCACCGATTGTTTATTGGATGTGTTTGATGTTTGCAAATTGTAGACAATCATCCGTTGCAAGATTGCTACCAATTTAGTGGTATTAACGTATGAATATTATAGTGTCACACAATACTCAATAAGACAGAAAATACTGAGAATATTGATAGTATACGACAAATATGGTAGCACATGATCCTTGAGGCATGATTTTGCCTCCCGCCTCCAGCCTCCAATTTATAAGCTCGGAGACAAATTTCTGGATAAACTGGGGAGTTTGTGGCGGTTCTTTCGTTGATTTCTTCGATATCTAATAGATCTTTATTTATACATTAATATATATAGTACCCAATCAAACAAAAAGTCCTAGAATAGTGAGAGTACTAGTAGTATTTATACATTAATAAGTGGCCAACCTATCTTCATTCTATAACTTAGCTACCAAAGTCCATTGATAAAGTCAAACATTTAAGATATTTTTCATATCCGGACAGATTAAGAAGTTTGCCTGAATTGATGGGCAGTGTTGTTTGTTTACAAACCTTAAAATTATAATGTTATAGATTTTTAATTGGAGAGTGCTAGGTAAACAATAATCATCTTGAACAATATGAACAATCACTAATCAAATAAAAATACATTACACTCTAATTTAATGCTACTAATTAAATTTAAAATTAATTTACTCTTTTAACTCTATTAATTCACATTGTTCATATATTGTTTAAAAATATTGTTAGTTACCTATACTTTTCCTTTTTAACTATGATGGTTTTCGGTGGCTAAGAGAAGGGGGGTTGAATCTTAGCCATTTTTTCACTTAATAACTCTTGCTGGTCATTAAAACAACTTCTGGAGACTTTTTGATTTTTTGTCTCGTACCTAGCCACGAGACTTTTTCTTTTGTCTCGTCACCCGGCATGAGATATTTTTTAGTTTTATCTCTTGGGCAGCAGAAACAGAAATGGAGTAGAAGAGAGAAAATTACACCAAGATATATCCTGGTTCAGCTGCAAAATGTAAGGCAGCCTACATCCAATCTCCATCACAACAATGATGAAATTTCACTATAATCATTCTTGATTACAAACACCAATTCTCCCTAGGAACTACCCTTCCTATCCGGAAAAAGTCCAGAATCTAAACCCCAATCCTGAACTTAACTTGGTCACTGCCAAGCTTTCAACTGCTAAGTGCTAACCCAACTTACAATGGGATTCCCACAGAATCATAAAACACAACACAGATGTACAAAAGACCTCTAAGGACATCTATGGCTTTTTCTTTTAATTTTGCACTCTCTGCCTTTTTCCGCTTTATGGCTTTTTCTTACAAACTTCAATGTTTTCCTTTTTCCATGAAACTCAAGACAGACAAAATTAAACAGAAAATTACAAAATGAAGAGCATTGAAGGAGAAAAATTTCTATTAGCTTAGGTAGCTCTGAGAATCCTGTGCCTTGCACTCTTACTCCTTGCTTCAATTCCTGGTTGTTCTCCCTTACTTATAGAGGGAAGCCTCCACAGTTGAAACCAAATAAACCAAGCTAAACTTCTTCTTCTTCATGCAAACCGGTTCGGCCAGAGTGAGAGGAGAGATAACCAAATGCAAAACCCAACATGTAATTACCTCTAGTTCTTCCTTGGTCATCAATCTTCATCAATTCGAGCCCTCCATCTTGCCTTACCCTCCAAGACGGATTCCTAGCCCTTGATGAGTTATGATGATGACAGCTTCATCTGCTCCAACTTCTGCCTCCTCCATCACGTAGCCACTGTAGCTACCTCCTGTGGTGGTTGAGCAAAATCAGAGACAAGTCATCCCTCCAAGGATCTTCCTCTACTGACCGAAATCTTCTTCTTCCATTTTTGGTATGGAGAAACTGAGATCTCTTCACCAAATCTTACCTTTCTTAGTTGAAGATCTTAGCCACAACATACTTTATTTTGTTTTCTTTTTCTTGCCATCATTGTGATGGTCTTGTAGCTTGTTTCTCCTTTCTTTCGGTAGCTCAAAGTTCCTTTCAAAGCTGCTCTGTAATGACCAAAAGCAAGAAACAAGATGAGAGAGAGGAGAGAGAAATTTGAACACAAATGAATGAATTTGATGAAGTAAATTAAAATTTTCACTTCCATTTGCCTTAGGTAGCGTGCCTCATTAAGGCCATCAATCAAATCAACTACAATTTCTCTCTCATGGTTCCAAGGTCTGCATTAACTCTTCTTAATAAAATTTGAATTCCATCACAATGAGAAAAATGAGATCCGTTGGAAGCAATGAAACTTTGCTTTCTTTACTTAATAGTTTCGGACCAAGCTTTGATCTTTTTAGCAAAGATTTTAATTGGGCTTGTAGCAATAATAATTCAAACTGGCCCAGCAAATAAAACACTTCAGCCATAATTCATATGATGATATTGCACAAGGCTAAAATTTTGATTTTATTGGGCTTAGGTTCTTTTCTTTTCTTTTCGGCCCAATAACAAAATCTGCACCAACAAAATTATTAATTAAGCAAGTATGAAAAGAGATTAAATTAATAATTTTGTAATTAATCACATTAATAATGTTTGTTCATCACTAATTTAAAATAGAGTTTTTCAAACTCATCAAACTAGTTTGCCAGAGTTAGTTGGCAATTTTATTTGTTTACAATCATCTATTCTTAATATATAAAAGTAAATGGATAAGTTTATTTATATTATTTTTAAGATATCTTTTTTCTTCTACTAATGTCATGTCAATAACATCGCTTACTTGACAAAATTTTAGAATTAACCACTCAATTCTTGCTAAATCAACTATTATTTTTAAATCAACAAAAAATTACTAATGATAATAATTAAAAATTAATAGTGTCTAACCAAATTTGTAACCTACAAAGACATTGAATTCATATCCCTATATTTATTATATCTTACCGAGTTACCGTTATAAACAATACAATAAATTTATAACCTCAATAATTAATTTATTAATTTCTATAAATAACTCATTAAATATAATAAACATCCATATTACAAATGTCATAATAATTTTATTAATCATAATAAATTTTACGTTACAAATATTCAAATTCTATACTATTTGAACTATTTATATAAGTCTCTTATCAGTTATCATTGTTCCTTCAAATAACATCAAATTTAATACAAAAAATTTATTTTTGAACTACAAAACATCTCAAACTTACTCAATGAAGCATCATTCTTTGGATAATATCACCACACAAACGGACAATTGGCTTATCAAAATTTGCGTAGTTTGTTTATGGAAAACATTAACACCCACAAATAAAGAGGAGCCTCTTTGTTTATAAATGATTATATTAGATGAAAAGTTACAAAATAAACATATTTATTGTATTTTTAAATTGAATTTATGAAAAAATACTTTAATTATTTTTGTTTTTATACTTTTTATATCATTTTATAATACTTTATATATAATTATATTTTAATATCGTTAAATATTCAAATTCCATACTATTTGAATTACTTATATAAGTCTCTTATCACTATTCCTTCAAATAACATCAAATTTAACACAATAAATTTATTTTCGAACTACACAACATCTCAAATTTACTCAATGGAGCATCATTCTTTGGACAATATCACCAAACAAACGGACAATTGGCTTATCAAAATTTACGTGATTTGTCTATGAAAAACATTAACACCCACAAATGAAGAGGAGCATCTTTGTTTATAAATAATTATATTAGATGAAAATGTACAAAACAAACATATTTATTATATTTTTAAATTGAATTTATAAAAAAAATATTTTAATTATTTTTTTTATACTTTTTATATTATTTTATAATACTTTATATATAATTATATTTTAATATCGTTAAAATTATACTTCTTTTAATATGCTATTCATTGTTTTTTTTAATAACTTAAAAGAAAATAAATGTAATTATTTTTTTTAACTAATTATCAACTATAATTTACTAACACTGCAGGGAACACTTCGTAATTATAAAAAAAATATGATGAACAAATTCAAACATTTGTTATAAAAAGAAAAAGTCTATATTATAAAAAAATTTGAAAACAGAAGATGCAAATAATTTATATAGACCAATTATATACCATCATTAATTTACGGGTCTCATTCTAGTTAGAATTTAAATGAGTGTAGGCAACTTGTTTTTCCTACAAAAATTATTACAAAATTGATCAATTTGAAGAAGCTTGACATTCACGGTTGTAAAGCTTTTGAAGACGGCATGGCAGTAGGATTGGGGAAATTGATTTCATTGCAATCCTTATCAAGATTTGTAGTAGGGAATAACAAAAAAGATACTAGTGGCAAATATATCCCTGACTTTTTGTTTTGCGGATATTTAAATTCCTAAAAATTTAAAAATACAATTAAATTTCTAAAAAAAAT
This sequence comes from Arachis ipaensis, assembly GCF_000816755.2. Classification (NCBI taxonomy): domain Eukaryota; kingdom Viridiplantae; phylum Streptophyta; class Magnoliopsida; order Fabales; family Fabaceae; genus Arachis; species Arachis ipaensis. The sequence continues at coordinate 135,723,558 of NC_029794.2, forward strand.
TGGATTTATTGTTATTGTTATAAAAAAATTGGTTTTATTCTAATTTGTTAAAAAATTAAAAAATAACCAGTTCATTAATACGTCTAATAATAATGCGACACGTAAACGTTTTTACAAAGGATCCCGCTAGGGAGACAATGGACTATTTGTACGTGTACAATGGGCTATTGAGTTACAAAATGAACATCTCTCATACTATCTAAAATAACCATCCGAGTACTAGCGATAATAAACATCTTCCCAAAAGCTAGGCTCCAACTCTTGACCTTTCGAATCTAGCGTTCTAATACCATACATGATACCACTCATCCCAAAAACTTTAGCTAATGGAAAAAGGTAACACTAATGATTATATCTCTAATACTCTCTAAACTTCCATTATGCACATTGTATAAATATTTCATTGGCTCCTCATACTTTCCCTTTTACGAAAAGAAGTTTTATGTATCCCAAAGATTTACACTTCCATATTATGCAATGTTAACACTTAACAAGGAGAGAAGAAAGGAATATAGTCTTGGCTTTGATGGGTTTAAAGATTCCCTTGACCTCCTTCAAACAATTCTTAAACTCATCAGCTTCTCTCTGCTGGTTATCACCTTTAAGCAGATTTCTGGCCTTAGCAATTGCAGAACAGATCTCCTCCATGTCCAAATGGCAAAGTTTAGATATCATCCCTTTATCCTTCACAGCATTTTCCATCTTTTCAACATAACAATCCAAAGCATGTATTGCTTCAGCCTTCTCAAAAAACTCTGCATCTTCAACCTTGTACTTCTCAGCTTCCTCAATTAATCTCTGAATCTCCTTAGCCGAAAGTCTTTCTTTGTCATTATTGGTTGTGATATTAATTTCATTCCTACAACCATTGGTTTCTTCCCATGCAGACACATTCAGAATACCATCAGCATCAATATCAAAGCATACATATATAGGATTATAACGAGATTCACCAGGAAGACCAGAAAGACTAAACCAACCCAACAAGTTGTTATCACTTGTTCTTGTCCTTTCACCCTCATAAACATTAATGGCCACACTGGTTTGGTTTTGTTTAGTTGTGTATCCTCTTGTCCTCCTTGCAGGTATGGTAGAATTCCTAGGAATCACTACATGCATGCGATCTCCTACTAATCCTATACCAAGTGATAAGGGTATAACATCCATTAGAACAAGTTCTGGTGCTACCTTAATGTCTTCACTCAATAAAGCAGCTTGAACTGCTGCTCCATAAGCAACAGCTTCATCAGGGTTGATACTCTTGCAAAGATGCTTCCCTCTGAAGAATTCTTGCAATAGTTGCTGCACTTTGGGAATTCTAGAAGAACCTCCAACAAGGACAACATCATGTATATCAGACACTTCCATGTCAGCATCATAGAGACAATGATTTACTATTTCCATACACTCTTTGAAGAGTTCCATGTTTAGTTCCTCAAACTTGGCACGGCTGATTGATGAGTAAAAATCAATGCCTTGATATAAAGCATCAAGTTCAATAGCAGCATCAAAAGCAAAGGAGAGTGTTCTTTTTGCTCTTTCACATGCACTTTTCAACCTTCTCAAGGCTTTTGAGTTGTTACTAATATCCATTTTGTTCTTCTTTTTGAACTCTTGTACCAAGTAATTCACCATTCTGTGATCAAAGTCTTGTCCACCAAGATGAGTGTTTCCTGCTGTGGCCTTAACTTCAAAGACTTTATCTTTAACCTTAAGGATAGACACATCAAAAGTACCACCACCGAGGTCAAAAATCAAAATATTTCGTTCTTCTTTACACCCAGCTAGCTTGTCAAGGCCATATGCAATTGCTGCAGCTGTAGGCTCGTTGATGATTCTCATCACATTGAGGCCTGCAATGGCGCCGGCATCTTTTGTGGCTTTGCGTTGAGAGTCAGTGAAATAAGCAGGGACAGTAATTACTGCATTATTGACAGGAGCTTGCAAATATTTCTCTGCAATGTCACGCATTTTTGTTAGAATCATAGATGAAATTTCTTCTGCACAAAGATGCTTCTCCTGACCCTTATGTGTAACAGCAACCATTGGTTTGTCATCATCCCCGGGAACAACTTTAAATGGTCACAGCATTATGTCATTCTTGACAAGGGAGTCACTGTATTTCCTACCAATCAACCTTTTAGCATCTGAAAAAGAAAAAAAAACAAATAAATTTCTGGAAGAAGAACAGAATAAGAAGATAATATTATATGTCGAAGTTGTTGCGTTCAAAATTGTTGTTACATGATACAAGTGTCGCCCTATTTATAAGGATATTACCAACTAACTTCATAAATATTATATTTACTAACTACTGATGAATATGTGTTTGGATTAGAGTTTGCAAACGAGATTTTGTATAAAATTGATTTCATAACTTAGATTTGATAAAAAGTGAGTTGGTATTAATGTGATTTATGTTTGGTAATTTTGTATCAAAATGGATTATAGTAAAATGAATGTTGTTTGGATTACATCATTCAAAATTTTATTTAAATAAATATTACTAAAAAAAAGACATGAATTTATATCATTTAAATTTATAATTATTTTTGAAAAGAATTTAAATTTATATGTTAAAATTTAGTACTCTTTTAGTTATAATTTGTTAGTACTCTTCTTTAATACTTTTTTTTTTTTTGTATTTAATTATATCTTTCTAATAAAATTTATATTATAAAAATTAACAATAAAAGACATTGACAGCGTTCAAGAAGATTGAATGTGCTTTTTGTGCTTTCAACGTGTTTACCAAACACACCCTCAACCATTACTAACAACTCTGATAATATTTGAATAAAGACATTGACAAAAGAAGATGAATTACCAAAGACAGTGTTAGTTGGATTAGAAGCAGCTTGATTCTTAGCAGCATCACCGATCAACCTTTGCTTATCAGTGAAAGCAACACATGAAGGTGTTGTTCGATTTCCTTGGTCATTGTGGATGATCTCCGCTCTTTGGTGTTCTTCCTGCCACACAGCAACACATGAGTATGTCGTACCGAGATCGATTCCCACTGCAAGCCCCTCATATTTCTTGGCCATCTTTCTTGGCAAAGAAGCAATCGAATGACTTTTGGAAACAAAAATAAAATAAAGAAGTCCAATGTAGAGTGTAGTGGTGAGTAGTGACAGAATTTATAGTGAGAGTGAGACCTTTGAATGTTGGGAAAGTATTGTAGACGAATCATAAGGTTAGATTAGATTAGATTCAAGATTTGATTAGATATATCTTTTTGTTTATCTTTTTATTATTTAATTTGTAATGATTATAATCACTATCAGTTGAAATTATAATTGATTTTATCTTTTTCAATAATAAACTCTATTATGATTCCCTCGTAGTTAAATTTAAGGGGATGCTTCCATAAAGACGCAGAAAACGTCTTTTTTTTTAAAGATATTTTTTAATAATTAAAATTTAATAATAAAATACTTTTATTATATATATTAATTTTGAGAATCCTAAATTCTAGTCATTTTCTTCTCTATCGTTATATGATTAGAATTTAAAGTTTTCAAAATGAATATATATATAATTTAATTTATTTTATGTGTTAAATTTTAATTTTTAAAAAACATCTTTAAAAAAAAGACATTTTTAACATCTTTATTTAAGTGGCTTCCTAAATTTAATCAATTTTTATTCAAAATATCTTTATTTTTTAACTCAGTCAATTTGCATAAATAGCGAGTAACCGAGATAAGCTCGTCCATAATAATTAACTAACTAACTCAGGCTAATTAACTAACGTCCCACTAATTACAATTAACTAACTAACTAAAGCTAGATGAGATTATCAGAATTAAAAGAGAGCTTGCCTAGCTCATGTACCATTCATTCTTTCGTTACTTTTGTATCATATATATGTATTATACCTTAGCTTATACTTTATAGCATTAAATTAAACTATCTCCAAGGCTCACTAAGAAATTTGGAATAGAGAATATTTATTTTGATATAAATCATCTGAATTATATACAAAGTACAAACTCAAAGTCGTAAATGTATATAAATAAGCAAATTCTAGAATAAAGATAATTCAATAACTATAATAACTAAATTGTTGACCACTCAATCTTTATTATATAGCGGACAAATATAATTAAGTTTAATTATTTAATTACTAGAGTGATACCTGTGCNAGAGTATCTTAACTTTTTTTTTTTTTGACATTTATATGATATTTTTATTATTTGGACTGAAATTATTTTTATCAACACAAGAAAGAAAGAAAAAAATCTTACCATTATTGAATTTTATTTCATGCCTATAACTTATCTAAGTAACTATTATGATTATACTATTATAGTCATAGTAGTAATGTAAGTTTTAAATAAATATCAAGAAAGTGTTAGACATTACTTAAAAATCATCATCTTGTGTAGCTGAGACTCGATTACAATCTAATAATCTATAATTCTTAAATTTAATATGTCTATCGATTTTTTTGGTTGTATTTAACTATTTATAAAATGTAATGTACATAACAAACCAACCCCATAATTAGCCATAAATAGATAGAAGCTAATTAAGTTAACTACTTAATTGCCTTTGTAAAGCTGCTATTATTATGTGTATAACAAATATATATAACCAGCACATAGTTAATTAATTAAGTTGCATTGGTAGGCTTCACATGCAACTAATTAATTCAGAATAATTAGTCATTTAATTACATTGTTGGTTACAAGTTGCAACAAGAACCTACACAATATTACAAACGAAAATGTTTGGAGTCATAGCTTAAGAACTAAAGTAAATTATAATTTTTTTTAATGTATTTATTTTTTTTATTTTGTATTATTCTTTAAACATTGTTAAAATAAATAGATAATTTTACATAATATAAATACACAATTATATATATTACATATAAAAAATTATGAATGTTGAAGTTAAATTAAAGCTAAGTAATTATATTATTTTATGTTTCAATGTTAGTTCATTTTGCTCATAAATATACAGTGGCGACAGAAAATAATCTGAAACTGATGGTCCAGATATTATATTGTATAGAGTTACTTGATGTTATTAGTAAAACTAATTAATAATATGTGTTAAAATGATATTCACAGGGAAAAATGCAATGTCCACAACAAAGACACCGAAATTTAATGGTAATATAAAAGATACTAATTGAAAGGAACAGATTGAAGTTATAAGGTCGAACCAAGGTAAAAAAAAAAAAGTTGTGTATGAATCAAAATTAAAAAACATGAATTTTCGTCTCGTATTAAGCTTATTTGAACTTATTTATACTCATATCTTATTTTTAAAATCGCTTACAATTTTTTTATAAAAAGTTTTTGAATTTTTAAAATTAAAATTTTTTATTTGTATTATTTTATGTCGGTTGATCTCCAATTAAGTGGGGTCCATAAATTATAAAAAAAAAAATATGGCTAAAAAGCTTTGGACGGAGAGAGAGACAAACCAGTCCCTCACTTTTGAAAAGAAAAAAATGAAACACTAAGAGAGTGAGAGGTTTTTCGGCGTAGAAGGGAAGAAGAAATTAGCAAAAAAGAGCATGCTATTTTTTATTCGATTAAATCGTATATTTGTTTTATTTTTTATAAAATTTTAGTATGTTATTTCTGATATAGAGATGAATATTATGATATAATTTATTAGCAGAAGTATATTGAGAAAATTTTAGAGAGGTTTAGCATGAGTAAATCGAAACCTGTTACTCTGTTAGTACTTCACTTGTTAGTCATTTCAAGCTGAGTTTGCGGCAATGTCCTACAAGTGAGAAAGAGAAAGTAGAAATGAAGAAGATTCCATATGCATCTGCAGTTGGCAGTTTGATGTATGCTATGGTTTACACCAGGCCAGATATTGCTCATGCCGTTGGAGTTGTTAGTCGGTTTCTCTCTAATCCTGGTAAAGAACACTGGCAAGCAGTGAAGTGGATTCTCAGATACCTTAATAGTACTTTCAAATTTTGTTTATGTTTTGGGAGTGGCCAACCTGTGTTGGATGGTTACACAGATGTGGATATGGCTGGGGATCTTGATTCAAGAAAGTCTACTTCTGGTTATATGATGACTTTTGTAGGGAGAGCTGTGTCGTGGCAATCTCGACTTCAGAAATGTGTTACTTTGTCTACTACAGAGGTAAAATACATTGCTGTTGTTGAAACTTCTAAGGAACTCTTGTGGATGAAAAAATTTCTACAAGAGTTAGTCATCAATCAAGAGAAGTTTAATTTGTATTATTTTGTGATAGTCAGAGTGCTATCCATCTTAACAAGAATCCGACGTTTCATTCCAGATCGAAGCACATAGAGGTGAGGTATCATTGGATACGTCAAGCGCTTGAGATGAAGTCATATGCACTTGAGAAGATGCATATTGATAATAATGGTTCAGATATAATGACTAAGAGTTTACCTGCAATGAAATTTGATTCCTACAAAGAGAAGATAGACTTGATGGAGTAAACTATCCCCACTTGAGTTGGTGAGGGAGAGATTTGTTGGTGGCTCCCCAACAAAGTAGAGCCCACAAGTTATTAAAAAAAAAAAAGAAAGAAATGACTAAAAAGCCATGGAGGGAGAGAGAGAAGTGATGAGTCCCTCACTTTTGAAAAGAAAAAACGAAACAATAAGAGAGTGAGAGGGTTTTTCGGCGTCGAAGGGAAGAAGAAATTATAAAGAAAAAGAGCATGCCATTTTTTATTCGATTAAATCGGTACTTACTAAATTTTTTATGAAATTTTAGTATGTATGTTATTCCTGGTATAGAGATAAACATTAGCATATAACTTACTAGTTGTATTGTCTTTTTTTTTGTCTGATTTGAGATACCCGCTTTGTGGAGGATTTATGTTGATTCCATCAGTTTTAATGATGTATTTTATTGATTATTGAGATGCCCTAGTGTCACTAGAAAGACTGATTGTATACTCATTATTTTGATAATAAAAGATTTTATTGGACTAGGTCTCGTAAATTTTTTGTCCCTCTTTTAAGAATTTTCCTATATTAAAATTATGGTGTCTGATTATTTATTTCTATCATTGTATTTGATGCTTAGAGTATCTTTTGTATTGTCTAATTAATCGCACAAATTTTAAAAAAATTATTTTTAGTGCTTCCACTTTTTAGTCATATTTTTGTTTAAATTTTTGTTGAGTTTTCCCAACACTTCGTTCACTAATATGTATTATACAAGAAAAAAAAAGTATCTTCGTTGATGTGATTGCTTATAATTAGTCGACATAGAATATCGGCACATGTATGTAAAACGTTTTGATTTATATATGTGGTGGGTATTCATCTAATCTATCTACATTACTATCTTAAATAAGTGAGGATAAGGTTTCTGAAAATATTACTTATCTAAGTATCTAACTATTCAGAAATGGTAGCTACTCCAATGAAGATTTAATGATTATCATCATGTGAAGATACATCATTTTAACTATTAGATAATAGATTGTAAGACTTGATTTTATTTGAAGTAAAAATGTTATTTTTATTTAAAATGTTGCTAAATAAATAAATTACACTTTTTAAACAAGGATCATCATGAGAAGATGTTTTTGGCATCTTCATGAGAGTAGTTGCCTTCAGAAATATCTAAGTATCTAAGTATCTAAGAATTTGAACACCTGAGACCAACCAACACTCAATTTTTGTGTGCTTCTATAATAATTGCCTATATATTTTGATATGTAAATCCAACTAATTAAGACATAGATATAGAACAAAAAAGCACTTATTAAGTCCCTCTTATCTCTCTCCATGGATTCTTCTCTACTCTTCAACTTATTATCAGCATTTATCTCCTTAATTATTCTCTTCATCACTGCTTCACTCAAAATAGCAAAAAACCATAAAAAGAAAAGTGGTGCAGCTTTAAACATACCTCCAGGACCATGGAAACTACCCATTATAGGAAACATAATACCCCATCTTGTTACATCCACACCACATAGAAAACTAAGAGATTTGGCCATCAAATATGGACCACTGATGCACCTTCAACTTGGTGAAATCTCTGCCATTGTTGTTTCCTCTCCAGAGTATGCAAAGTTGGTAATGAAAACACATGATGTTATCTTTGCTTCAAGGCCTAAATTTCTTTTCTCAGAGATTGTTACATATAATTGCACAGATATAGCTTTCTCACCATATGGAAATTATTGGAAGCTTCTAAGGAAAGTTTCCACATTAGAGCTTTTCAGTCCAAAGCGTGTGAATTCTTTCAAATCAATAAGAGAAGAAGAGTTCAATAGTCTTGTCAAAAGGATTACTATTGACTCGAATACACAGAGCATGATCAACCTCACCGAAGAAGTGATTTCAACAACATATGCAATCATTTCAAGGGCTGCGTTTGGATCAAGATGCAAAGATCAAGAGGAGTTCATAGCAGTTGCAAAAGAAGTAGCAATGATTGGGGCGGGTTTTGACATGGGCGAGTTGTTTCCTTCTTCTAAATGGATTCAACTTGTGAGTGGTTTGAGACCTAAGCTTGAGAGGTTGCGAAGAAAAAGTGATAGGATATTGAAAAACATCATCAATGACCACAATGATGTTGAAGAAGTCCAAGGTGGTGATCATGATTCAAATGAAGATCTTGTAGATGTTCTACTAAAATTTGTGGATGGTGCTAATGGTATCAATCAAGATATTTTCTTCACTGAGGACAACATCAAAGCCATAATCCTGGTAAGTGTAATCACAGTAATTTTATTGAAGATCATAATATAATCCTGCTGCTTAATTGTTCATTGACTTAGATGAATGCTTAGTTGCATGAACTTCCTTTACAACATATTACATTTTCTTTAATAATTTTATGTGTAGAATTAAGAATTTAGTTTTAAGAGATGTTAGAAGTTTATCATAATTTATTATTTTTTGTTATTAATTATTATAAAACCAAAAAATAACTTCTTTATGTTATAAAAAAGATTATCCACAACAAAGGCTTACAAATATATATATTATTAGACCACAGAAATTTATCTATATATAGTGGCAAACATTGTGAACTAGAGGTGAAATTATTTGTCACGCTATGTAACTTAAATAAAATAATTGGTGGAAACTAAGGTGTAGTGGACTTCACATGAAGTTGATAGTTGAGAGCCGTTATATGAAAATTTAGTCAAATCGGTCAAATCATCTAACAGCTCTCAGCTATTAACTTCACGTGAAGTTGAGTGTACCTGAGTTTTTACTAAAATAATTACACTTAATAATCATGTTATGTATATATACAGTATTGATGAAATTCCTTTACAAATAAAGTTACTTAGAACTTAACCTCATATATCATGGTTACATTTTAGACCATTTTTACTGCTGGAGGGGAGACAACAGCAACAACCATAGATTGGGTAATGTCAGAGATGATGAAGAATCCAAGAGTATTGCAAAAAACACAAGCTGAAGTTAGGGACATATTCAACAAAAGTGGAAGGGTTGACGAGACTTGTATCCATGAACTCAAGTATTTGAACTCAGTTGTGAAAGAAACACTAAGGTTACACCCTCCACTTCCCCTCTTACTTCCAAGAGAATGTGGAAAACAAGAATGTGAGATCAATGGATATCACATACCCTACAAAAGTAAGGTGATAGTGAATGTTTGGGCTATTGGAAGAGATCCAAACTACTGGACCGAACCTGAAAAGTTTTATCCGGAGAGATTCATGGAAAATAATAATTCTATTGATTATAAAGGAAATAATTTTGAGTACCTCCCATTTGGAGGTGGAAGAAGAATATGTCCTGCAAGCACGTTTGGCATAATGAATGTTGAGTTGACACTTGCATTTTTGTTGTATCACTTTGATTGGAAGCTTCCAATGAAATGAAATTTGATGATGTGGACATGACTGAACAAGTTGGAATTACTGCAAAAAGAAAACAAGACCTCTACTTGATTCCCATCACTTCTCGTACATTAGCTTAATTATAAAATAAATGTACTCTATAATTTGAAATAATTAATATTCTGTAAGAGAAATGTTAAGGGATCAGTAACTTTTGTGATTTATAGCCATCAATGATAATTTTAATGGTGTGAAATTTTATCCAATAACTCACTTTTCTTTGTTGGTTATATGCTGGCCAGAATTTAACAAAGTTACTGTCCCTAGACTTTTCTATTATGTAATTCTGTTATTGTCCAGAAATTATCAATATTTTTATTCATCTTTTCAATGAAAGAAGTTGGCAACAATGACAAATTTTTTTTTTATGAATTGGGACTAAGGAGTCCCTAACCAATGTCAGTCTCTAACCATTTGAGTGGTGACAGTTAAATATTTAATGGCCATGTCATCAGTTTAACGATTGAGTTGTCTTAATCATTAAAAAGTAAAATTTGATTTGAATTCTTTTTTTAAACAAAAAAATTTTGTCCTTTAAAATAATAATCAGGAGCTAAATTAGTGTTTTTCTCCTCTTTTCTTTGTTTGAGTTCGAAAATAAAATAATACTTTTTCTAAAATTATAGAATTGATAGAGCTGCATAAAAAATAGAAAATAACAAGAATTGGAGAACTTTACAAATTTAATTTAAATATCTAATCGAAAAACAAAATTACTAAAAAATTACAAATTAATATTAACTAAAATATTAAACTTATGTTGAGGTGGATTTAGAAGATGATAGCGTGAAGTGAAAACAACGAAGCTTTGGGAATTTGGAAAAGAAATGAATCGACCATGATGAGAACTCTTCGTTCTCTTAGTATGTTGCCCAAGCACTTCAAATCAACACTATTCCACCCTCCAACTCCTTTTTCCCTACGTTTTTACTCTGCTGGTACCTCATTCCACTCTTGATGATGAATCATTAGAGCCTGTGAAATTCATTTATTGCTAGAATATTGATCGAATTTGAATTGATGCATTAACAGAAGTGCAACCTCAACTGTCTAAGGAGCTCTTAAGCATAATGGAACGGAGACTGTCTGCTATTGAGTACAGGTCTACCACTCTCAACAATCTTCTCAATCACGTAATGCAATGCAATGCCTTCTTTCATTTCTCTTTTGTTTTTCTTCACAATTTCTAAGTTTAAATCTCACTGTTCATCCGCTATCCTATGTTTTAATTATTCTTGTTACTTGATGACAGCCGGAAATATCACCATCAGAATACGCAAGAGCTAATAAGGAGCTGCGAAAGCTGAGCGGTTCGTTACACCTTATTATTGAGTTGAGGGCTAAACAGAAGGTATTGAACCCTCTTCGTGCGCTTTTTGGGTGTTTCTTTCATTAAGAAAATTCAAAAGGGGGGAAGATAAAGAGTAATGTTAAGTAGCTTTTTTGTTTTGTTTTGTCTTTGCATTAACTTGTGTTACTTTTTTTTTTTCCTACTTTGTGGGG
>NC_029794.2:135734933-135740694 GCF_000816755.2 Arachis ipaensis
TCTCTATAAATATTTTGATAATGCGAATTAATGAATTTTTTATCTCTCGATCCGCCGTAAAAACTAAGGAATCATGTTTGTTGGTATCTCAATGGATTGAATTCCGCAGAATAATATAGATTTTTTTAAAATTCTAAAAAATTTTTTGTTCAAAACACACCAAAAAAGAATTCCTATGAACTTCTATTGGGGCGGAAGGAATAGGGCATAGTACAAAAAAAATAGAGTGCATTTTGAAATATATAGAATGGGCCCAAAAAGGAGGTAGAGGTGATTGAAGCACAACATGCTGAATCATTTATCTGAACTAATGGATATAATATAGAGCAGAACCGATAGATTGGAGGGAAATAGGTGCAATTTTAAGGTGGAATAGAAGGCACTCAGGCAGTGCTAGAATTGGAAACTAAACAGATGGATTTTAATTCGAGTTCAGGAATAGACCAGAGAGTAAAGTAACACTTCAATTGATTCAATTGAATAAGAAAAAATTCATATTGTACGGCGCAATTAATCGATTATGTAACACTTCTAATTATATGGAATTTTGAGAATTATATTGTCTTGCAAAATTCAATCGATTATGTTGTATTTCTGTAATGGATCAAAAGATAAAAAAATTCATTGATTTGCATTACCAAAATATGTATGGAGGTCATGATTAATGAACTATTTGATAATTATTAAAAAATTTAAAAAATATATTTTATTATTGTAACCATATAATAGTCCAAACGTAATGGGACAGATGAATCCTTTGCCTACTTGCTCTTTGTGTAGGAAATTGATGGCTTGAAGTCACTGGTGGTTGAATGTTCCGAAGACAAAGACATGATTAATATGGCGACAGAGGAAATGGGGCAGGCCATAGAGGAAGAACGAAGACTGCAACATTTGCTGTTGAAGTCCTTACTTCCTAAGGACGATGCTGATGAAAGAAACTGCATTTTGGAGGTCAGAGCAGGTGATGTGTCACTGTTGAATAAGAATATCTATTATTTTTTATAATCAAAATTGTTCTCCGATGAATGTGTGTCAAGTTGTCTTGGGTTGTGTTGATTGTTTCTTACTTTTGTTCTGTTTTGACTTCATTTGTTGCCACTTTCATTTGCTTTTACCACTTTTGACAGGCACTGGTGGGGAGGAGGCTTCTTTGTTTGCAATGGACATCTTCAAAATGTAAGGTTGCATTTGTGTCATCGAAATCAAAAGGAAACTACTGTTACATTTTTCTAAAAAGTGATATCGTCTAACATGATACAGGTATGAAAAGTATGCTCACAAGAATGGCTGGAAATTTGAAGTAGTAGATATTGCTCAATCAGATCTTAAAGGATACAAGGTACATATTTTGTACATTCTGTATGATCTGAGTTATGTGCTTTACTCAAGTTCCTGATATAGTAGAACTGCATTTCATCCTTCATCTGATGGATTTCTTGTTTGAACTTCACTTTCTCAGGAAGCTAGTGCAGCAATTGTAGGAGATGGTGCTTTTGGGAAACTAAAATTTGAAAGTGGAATCCATAGAGTACAGGTTTTGGCTACAACCTTTTACCATCCATGAACAAATCTACTTTCTGTCATTGCTGACTTCTTTCTTCCTTTTTTTTAAGAGAGTTCCTGTGACAGAAAAATCAGGACGAGTTCATTCCAGTGCTGTTTCTGTTGCAATCCTCCCTCAGGCTGATGAGGTAATTAATAACTAAGCTTTTTTTTTGAAACAAATGAAGCTCGACACATGAGAGTGGAGCATAAAACAGACAGATACAAAAGCAAATCTAAACACAAGGTTAACAATCCTATGTCATCTCCGGCATTACCATCAACAACCAGTAGGATCAATACCAGTTCACTGTAGGACATCAACAGTTACCTCTTTATTGTTGAAAATCATGTTATTGCGTTCCAACCAAACGTTCCAAATAACCGCAAAGAACCCAGTCAGCCGTCATTATGTTCAAATTATGAATTAGTGCTCTAATTGAGCACTTTTTATTTAAGTATATGAAGTAGTAGTTTATGTTCAGTCTAGTATGAGACAATATGATATGTTTAAGGATATGCAGGTTGATGTTCAATTGAAGAATGAAGACCTAAAAATTGATACCTACAGATCTAGTGGTTCGGGTGGTCAGCATGCAAATACAACAAACAGTGCTGTTAGAATAACTCACATTCCAACTGGGATTACAGTTTCTATACAAAATGAGCGTTCTCAACACCAAGTGAGTATTTTCAAAATATTGGGCATAATTTTCATTTGATGATTTTAACCTGAAATGTGTTCCATCAGTTAAGGTGTCTCATTTCTACATTCTACATATGCTTTCTTATTTCTGTTTAGAACAAGGCCAGAGCACTTAAAGTATTGTGTGCAAAGCTATTTGAAATGGAAAGGCTCCGAGCTCATAGCACACGATCAAAACTTCGGTCAGAACAGGTAGGATTTTTATTGTTGTGAACTGTGTTGAATTGCCTATACCTTATTAGTTTGACTTAGCGTTTGGTGCAGAAATAGAGACCAAAAGACTGAGAGATAGAGATTAAGAGACAGAGACTGAAACTTTAATAACATTTTATACCTAAAATACCCTCATTTTATAGTCTCCTGCGTCTTTTTGGAGGGTACTGAAATACTGAAATTTTGGGTACAGAGACCGAAATTTTAGTACCAATCTCTAAATCAACAAACATAATACTGAGTCTCAATCTTTCAGTTTCTGACCAAGTATCTCAAAACAAAGGCTAAGATTTGTCAAACTGTACAGATTGGCAGCGGTGATAGATCTGAACGCATCCGGACATACAACTTTTCCCAAGGTCGTGTAACTGATCATAGAGTTGGCATAACTTATCACTCAATAGATGATGTGATGCAAGGTGAGAATCTTGAGGTATTTATTGATGCTCTTCTATTGCAACAAGAAATGGATGCAATTGCAACTTTTAGTTCTTCTCATTGACACCAACTGATGGATTCAGGCGTTACTGACGGTTAGTTTGGGGACTCATTTTTGTACTTCACATGCTGAAAAAGAAAAATTCTTGTATTTGAACAAAGATATGCTAGATTTTGAGAGAAAAAAAAAAGTAGAAATTATGATAGATTTAGCATGGCATCAAATCAAATGTATTGTTATAATTGAATGTTTTTATTTATTTATGAAAAACAGAAAAACTTAAATTTAGGGTTGACTACTTCAAATAACAAATAAAAAGGGTTGGTGATATCTTTTCTTTGTTCGAGTCCGAAACGGTGGAACACTTGCCAATGAGTTATAAGTTATAACTCAAACGGCATAGTCTCCCCATACTCAATTAAGAGGTTGTGGATTCGAGTCTCGTATCTTTGATTAAAAAAAAAAAACAACAACAACAACTTCTCTGAAATTGTAGAATTGAGGACAGAGCTGCAGAAAAAAGCTTTTCATATAACTGTCACTGAATTACACCGCCAGCGACATGGATTCCAATTCTGCTTCTGCACTCGATGATGATCCTTCCGAGGATTTTGAGATTACAGGGCTGCACGACAAGCTCAATTTAGGGCACACTCCGTCCTCTTCTCCCCCCTTCATCGCTCGCAAGAAAAGACGCGCCAGCACCACCCTCATCTCCATCTCTCCCGAAAACTTCCGCCAGGTAGTTATTCAATTCAGCAACGGTCGTTTCCCTTTCATCTCACACTGTTCCCTCTTCCCTCCCAGCTACGAATTCTCCAAACAAGAACTGGTTTCTCTGTGGGTAGCCCAGGGACTCTTACAGTGCTCCACCAGGCAGCAGGAGCACGATGCAGCCCAAGTCTTCGATTCGCTCGTCTCCAGCCAAGTTATTGTTCCCTCGAGATCTGATCCGTCCGTGGATTTCGTCCACGGGAAGACGAGGAGGTTACTCTATAGAATCAACCAGGATAAGATCACGTTCTCAGTGCTTGAATACCATATGGTATTGGATGCAAATTGGGATAAAGTACCTAAGAATGTGAAGCATTTGTCAGTGGATTCAAAGAGTGTGGCTTGCGCCTCGGGTTTTGATGTAATTGAGAGGTTTGAAAATCTGAACACGCTATTTCTTGTTCCTGTGCCTGGGTTTTATGTTGAACGCATTCCGCGAAATCTTTTCTTGTGCCTTAAGGGATTGAGGTCTTTGAATTTTAGTAGGAATCTTATATCAGAGCTGCCGAGTTCTATCGGGAGTTTGAAATCGCTTCGGTATCTTGATTTGTCTTATACGCCCATTAAACGCTTGCCTGATTCGCTAGTTAGTCTTTGTAATTTGCAAACTCTTAGGCTTAGGGGATGTTTAGAGTTAGTTGGGTTGCCTAAAGGGATTGGGAAGCTCATTAGTTTGAGGCATCTTGAGCTTGATGTTGTGAGGCAACTGAAATCAATGCCTCCTTGGATGGGTAATTTGATCAATCTTCAAACTCTGCCGGCATTTCTTGTTGGCAAGGATGATGGGTGCCGGATTGTGGAGTTAAAGAAAATGATCAATCTTACGGGTGCATTTTGCATTTCGAGAATTGAGAATGTCTCTGAGTTTTGAGGAAGCAATGGAAGCTGATTTGAGCAGCAAGAAGTTCCTTTGTAGGATACTGTTAAGATGGACCGAGCCAAGGGTTGCCGATGCTAGGAAAGAAGAGCAAATCCTTGAATGCTTAAGACCCCCTCTGGGCCTTGAAGAGTTGGCATTGCTATGCTATGGTGGTTCTAAGCTTCCGAGTTGGATTGCTGATCCTTGTTATGATTGTATGGTTGATATGACTCTACATAACTGTTTGAATTGTGAACACCTTGAGCCCATTGGTAAATTGCCATGTCTTCAATTTTTGCATATCAAAGAAATGTGTAAGCTTCAGAGAATAGATGAAAGATTCTGTAGAGATGGAAAAGGTCAACAGTCTCATGCGTTTCCGACCTTGAAAGAACTTACAATTGAGGCCATGCCTAAATTGGAAGAGTGGGTAGGAGTTCAAGGTGGTGACTTCCCATGTTTACAAAAGCTTAAGGTGGAACATTGCCCCAGCTTAGCCTCGCTTCCACTGCTGTCATGCCTCTATTCGCTTAAGCATTTAGAAATGAATGATTGTCCTGTTATTTCATCTTTGCCTGACGGAGGAGTATCTGCATCTCTTGAATTTCTCTTTATCAGAGATTGCTCTGAGCTGATGAAAAATTGCAGCAAAACAGAAGGAAAAGATTGGGTTAAGATAGCTCATGTTTCCAATGTATTTATTGATGATGAACAACTCTCTTTTAATTGATAATGGCTTTAAGCAGGTAACTTCTAAGTGCTGGTGATAGAGTGAAAGAGAATCAAGAATCTGTTAGAATAACAGATTCTGTATCAAGTAGTTTTACTTTCCATTCGTTAGTTAGTTATAGATAGATAGTGTTAAGACTATATATAGCTTGTACTACTCCTCTGAGAGAACAGATTGAAGTTGCAACAATTCAATGCAACTTCACTCATCAATTCTCTTATTTCTTCATTTTTTTCTCTTCTGTTCCATAAACTCATCTCCTACAGCTGGTGAATCTAGCTTCTAAACTATGCTGTCAAAATCTTGTATACATGTGATTAATCTTCCCGGAATTCATGTCTCCTCCATTTCCGAAACTACTCATTAAACAAAAAAAATGAAGGGTAACTCAGTTTATTAACCAAACATGACTCGAGCACCAAGAAATAAAGTTTTTTTTTTTTTCTCTTTTTTAAGCTTTACATAAATGAGTTTGACTTACCTTTGACTTTGAAA
>NC_029794.2:135740784-135752512 GCF_000816755.2 Arachis ipaensis
ATAATAGATTCAATATATATATTTGGTTGGCATTAGAGTTGGTTGAAGATAGAGTGAGAATGGAAAGTGTTCTGTTTCAAACAGGCATAGTCTCTGCTTCTTTGCAGGTTATCCTTGACAGATTCACAAGCTTTGCTCATAAAGAGCTTTCTCTTCTCTTTGGTTTTGACAACAACGACCTCAACAAGCTTGAAAGGACACTCTTCAAGGTTCAGTCTCTTGTTGACAATGTTAGAGCCATTAATCACTCATCTTCTTGTTCTTCTCATAATAAGGCCCAACACCTTTGGCTCAGGGACACTCAGAATGCCTTGCATGAAGCTGAGGACTTTCTAGATGAACTTGCCTTGGAAATCTCAAAACTTGCTTCTGCTGATGTCAACGTTGACTTCACCAACAAGGATCAGGTCAGGAACTTGGTCTTTTCTAAGTTTAAGTTTAGTATTCCCTCTCAGATGGTTAAGATGCAGAATAAACTACAAGAGTTAGCTAGGGAAATGGATGGTTCCTATGTAGATGAATTGCACAAATTGGGTATGCCTTGTTCTACTGTAGGGAATTTTCAAACTAGTTCGTTATTGGATGAGTCAGTTGTGATTGGAAGAGAGAGTGATAAGAGAGAAGTTATAAAATTGTTGTTGGATGAGGAAATGGGGGGAAGGTCGAATCTTTCAGTGATTGCGATTGTGGGCATGGGGGGTGTGGGAAAAACTACTCTTGCTCAACTTGTCTACAATAATGTTGATGTGGATAGCAACTTTGATTTGAAAATTTGGGTATCTGTTTCTGTTGAGTATAACATGGAAAGAGTCACAAGGTCAATTGTTGAGTGTGCTTGTAGGAAAAAGGTGAAGTTGTCTGCTTTAGAACCAATTCAAATGAGACTTGAAGAAATACTTAACGGAAAGAAGTTTTTAATAGTATTAGATGGCTTCTGGGATGAGGATGAACATAATTGGGATGTGTTGTGCTTGCCATTGAGAGTTGCTGCTCGAGGGAGTAGAGTACTAGTGACGACTCGAAGCATGCTTGTTTCTAGAATTGTTGCCACTGCTTCTCCTTACCAGTACCATTTGCAGACTTTGTCTGATGAAGATTGTTGGGAATTGCTTAAACAAAGAGCATTCTCAAACATGAGACATGATACTAACAAACAATTAGAATTGAGGGAAACTGGCTTCAAGATTGCACAAAAATGTGATGGGCTACCACTGGCAGCTAGAGTTCTCGGAAGCACCCTACGCTTTAGATCCGATGAAATGGAGTGGGATGACATCCTGAAAAGCAACACATGGGACATTCCAGAGAATCGAAGTCAAGTAATTCCAGCATTGAAACTGAGTTATGATCTTTTGGATGCTTGCTTGAAAAGGTGTTTTGCCTATTGCTCTTGATGGTTTCAGTGGCTAAGAGAAGGGGGGGTTGAATCTTAGCCCCCTTTTTGCTTGCTAATGCTTGTGCTTCAAGTAACAATGTTATTCAACATATTTTATTTTGAAATGTTGAATGCTTGATTTATGAGCAGAATGTGATGATAATCAAAACTCATTTGTTATCAATAAATTGATTATCTGCTCAAACATACACATATCAACAAAACACAAACCAGTGTTGTTCAGAAAGTTTCCAAATATTTTCCAGTCCAGATATCAGAGCAATGTCATTCAAAATAAGGAAAATATTTTCGAAACACATATTAGCACATCAAAGCATGGCAGTTGTTAAATAACACATCTTAAAGGAACTGCCAAATATAAATCTTCAAACCAACAGGTTTATCAAACATGAACCAATCAGCCAATTATATCAAACATCATAATAACCAAATGCCAAATGCAGTTCATACAGCAAGGATCATAATAGAACAAAAATCAGCCAAGCATCACAATATATTAAACATTATAATAAGCCAAATGCCTTCTTTGAACAAGGATAATCATGAATTTTCAATTTGAAAATTTCAACCCTTGTCCCCTGTTTTTCCAGCCCCTGTTTCATTCCAATTTCAATTTTGGAATTTAAATTTCCTCCCCCTTTTGGCATCAAGGGACATAGAAGACCTGCAACAAGAGAAATGAGCAATACATAATATTTATAACAAAGCAGTAATTGTTCAGAGTATCATACGGCAGGGAGTACTGCCTTTTGGTGGATGATCTTGTTGTTACACCATGAGAGGGATCACCAATGATGAAATCATGAGGATAACCCCTCATAGATTTCCATTCTCTAGGCTTTCGGATGGGTGTAGTACTTTGATGATCTTCTGGTGGTCTCACTGTTTCAGTTGCTCGTGCCTGTTCAGGAGACAAAATGGAAATATCTCCTCCAATCTGACGAGACAAAACCGGGCTGACAGATTCTTCACTTTGAACAGTTTTGGGGTTTTCTTTACTTGTTCCAGCCTCTTCACAATCTGAATCAATATCCTTCACAATACTGGGAATTAAGTTAGAATCACAAAAAGTAACATGTATGGATTCCTCTATTGTCCTATGCTCCTTGAGATAAACTCTATAGGCCTTACTTGTGGTGGAATATCCAACAAACATTCCTTCATATGATTTTGGATCAAATTTTCCAAGGTTTTTCTTATTGTTGAGCATAAAACATTTGCATCCAAAAATATGAAAATACTTACACAGAAGAAAAAGCAATTCCTTTCTTTTTTGAATCTTTTTTCAAATAGGTGTTTTCAAAAGCAAGAAGATTTCCTCTCAAATCATCAAGTGTCATGGAGTCTAAGCTACTACTCTCAGAAATAATTAAAGCTTTAGTCTCCCACTCTTTTGTGAGACATCTCAACACTCTTCTCACTAGCACAGAATCAGAATGTGTAATTCCCAGAGCATCTAAGCCAACAATGATAGCATTGAAACGTTCAAATCCCTTGATGCTTCATGATGATGATGACTTCATCTGCTTTAATCTCTGCCTTCAACCATCACTTCGCCACTCTAGCTACTCCCTGTGGTGGTTGAGCAGAATCAAAGACAAGCCATGCTTCAAGAATCTCCCTTGCTGGCCGAGATCTTCTTCTTCCTTTTTGAGCATGGAGAAGCCAAGATTACCTCACCAAATCTGTCCATAAATGGTGACAATCTCAGCCACAGCTCATTTTTATTTTAGTATGTTTTCTTGCCATCATTGTGATGGTCTTTAGGCTTGCTTTCTCTTCCTTTCGGTAGCTTATTTTTGCTTCCATGGCTACCAATGTTTCCTGTGTAATAACCGAAGAGAGAAAGAAGTGAGAGAGAAGAAAGAGTCTGAAGAAAAGCAATAGTGGTTAAACTAATTAATTGAAGAATATCTTGCTTTTGCTTCCCTTAGTTGGCGTGTAGCAATGATGCCCTTTAGTCAAATCAATCTTCTCTCTCTTGCTTATATTCCCAATGTTTAAATTGGCTTTGAAATCCTTTCAGGAAGAGTAATGGAATCCGTTGGAAGCATTTGAGAATTTGTTATTCTTTGCTTCATGGATTCGGACAAGGCATGAGTAACACTCATGGAATTGGGCTTGGTTGCTATAATCAATTTGATCTTGGCCCATTAATAACATTTGCTTTCCTGATAAAACTTGGAGCATGCATAAAACAAATGGAAGGCATGTAACACACTTGGGCTTAGAGCAATCAAAATTATTTGGCCCAAGTAACATTAAATCAGCCACATTCATTTTTTGTTATTAAAACCAAGGCTGAGTGAAATTTTGGGCTGGCACAATAAATTTGTTTTCGGCCCAATATTAATCCTGCACAACAAAATTATTTTAATTAACACATTAACCAAGATTAGCTTAATAATTTTGCTGTTAATAATGTTTGATCATCATCAATTTAGTTTAGAGTTTTCCAAACTCATCAGCTCTATTTTTCCTGCAAGTTT
The DNA here is from genome assembly GCF_000816755.2 of Arachis ipaensis. Classification (NCBI taxonomy): domain Eukaryota; kingdom Viridiplantae; phylum Streptophyta; class Magnoliopsida; order Fabales; family Fabaceae; genus Arachis; species Arachis ipaensis. Next base: position 135,744,670 of record NC_029794.2, read on the forward strand.
TGAATTCAAGAAGGATGATTTGGTCCAATTGTGGGTGTCAGAAGGCTTTGTTCAACCAAGAGGAACAAGAAGAGCTGAAGACATTGGCAAACAGTATTTTGATATATTATTTCAAAGGTCCTTCTTTCAATGTTCACACCAAGATCTTCAAAATCAGCCAGTGTATAAAATGCACAAGCTCATTCATGACCTTGCTCAGTTTGTTTCTGATGAAGCTTGTCTTAGAATGGAGGATGGCAAGTCATTGCCATGGGGTGATTTGAGATGTGTCAGACATTCATCTTTGGTATGTAAAGACATTAAGGTAGAAAGTCTGAAGGCTTTCCTTAAGTGTGGTCGTCTGAGAACTTTCATTCTGTTGTCTCAAGGTGTGTGCCAAATGGATCAAATCCCTTATGAGTTTTTTTCTGAATCTCAGATACATAAGGGTGCTGAATTTGAGCTTTTCCAATATTAGTGAGCTGCCTAACTCAATTGGAACTTTGAAACACCTCCGACACCTTGATGTCTCGGAAACTCATGTTGAGAAGCTGCCTGAATCAGTAACAGATTTAAATGGGATAGAGATACTTATGCTCAACAACTGCTTCAAACTACTTCAGTTGCCTAAAAAGATGAAAAATCTTACCAACCTCAGGCACCTTGAATTGGACATAAAACGCCAAATTAGTTCTATGCCAAAGGAATTTGGAAAGTTAACAAACCTTCAAACCTTATCGGCGTTCATCGTAGGCAAAGAGAAAGGACAATGCATAGAAGAGCTTAAAGACATGAGATTCCTTCATGGGTCCATATGTATAGTCAATCTTGAAAATGTGACTAATATGAGAGAAGCCGTCGCGGCTAAGTTAGAACAAAAGCCATGCTTGGAAGGCTTGGAGTTGCAATGGAATGAGTTTAAAGATGGCCTAGAAGAGCAACAAATCTTGGCTGGTCTTCAACCTCATAATAGGATCAAATGGTTAACTATAACAGGTTATGGTGGTTTTATGTTTCCAAGTTGGTTGGGAAACCCAACATTTTGCAGGATTGAGAGAATTCTTTTGCAAAATTGTCGTTATTGTAAAGTATTCCCTTCTCTTGGCCAGCTTCCAATGCTTAAACATCTTTATGTGGAAGAGATGCATGATTTGACACGCGTGGATGATGAGTCCCAAGGTCCAAACAGTTTTCCATCTTTGCAGTCTCTTACATTTCATAATCTGCAGAACTTGCAACAATGGAAGGATTTGAAAGCAGGGGATATGCCTAACCTCACTCATCTTACAGTAATAGATTGTCCAAGCTTGAACTTTCTTCCTTCACTTCATTATCTTACAAGACTTGAGAGCTTAGAGATTTCTCAATGTCCCAAGCTTCAATGCTTACCAGCAGAAGGTTTACCGGATTCACTGGAATGTCTAATCATCATAGACTGTTCTGTTCTGAAGGAAAGATGCAGAGTTCATGAAGGTGAAGATTGGAACAAGATACAGTCCATCCCTAAAGTTGAGATTGATTATGAGGATATATTTTGGTGACAACATTGAAGGAAATCCATTTCATCTACCTCAACTGAAGAACATCTCAACCCTGTGATAGCTCTAATGTGAAATCTTATGATTTGGCAATGTGAAAACTGAAAACTGAAGACTTCAGTGCGTTTAGTTTGCGTTTTTATTTTCTGTTTTCATTTTTAGTATTTTCTGTTGTTTGGATTTTAGGAACGAAAAAGTGAAAACAGGAGATGAAAACAAAAAACAGGATTTTATTGTTTTCAACTTTTCCTTCACAAAATCCAAACAACAGAAAATACTGAAAAAGAGTATGTAAGTTATTTTGCCCCATTCTTTGCATTCCACATTGTTGCAATTTTATTTTATGGAAAAGTCTACGGGGCCAGCAACTTGTGTATTTTCTGACCAGCACTTAACCATCAAAACAAAAGTGAGTGATCTCCTACCATTAGATGTAATCTCACACCATTAAAAACACTATTGATGACCAATTGATGGTTACAAAACACCAAAATTACTGGCTCCTAGTATTCCTCTTATTTTATTTTATCATCTTAGATAAGTCTTTGAATAAGAGATATTCAAGAAAACCGTTATTTTTTTTAATCTTTCTTCTCTAGCAAGCACAGATTAAATGAGCCAATGAGTTATAACTCAAATGGCATAGTCTTTCCATATTCAATTAAGAGGTTGCGGGTTCGAGTCTCCTATCTTTGATTAAAAAAAAAAGCACAAATTAAATGCTCAGTAGACTATCTTTTAGGATATTATGTTAATTAACGCTGTCTAAATTTTATAAAAATCCCAATTATTTAGGAATAAATAAGATTTAAAAATGAATTGTTATTAGTGAACGGAAAAAAGAAAAACAGAGCTATTAAAATAGGTTATTTGCGTCACGTGTTAACAAAGTTATCAACTCATCACTATATTATGAAATGTAAATTTCACACAAATAAAACTCACACTTAATTCTATATTTATATATAAAAATGAAATGATGGATCCACAAATAAATACATCTAACATTAGTCATAGAATTATTTCCCTAAAAAGAAATAAAAATAATACCTTTCGTATAAGATTTTTTGTGCAAGATATGTCATTATATATTTATATCGATCATTGCATGGCCTATGCATGCCTAGATAAATACATGCATGATTAATGTTGTATGGAGCATTAAAGTAGCACAGAAAGTTAGGTGTGACTTGTAATTACGTAACATATTTGAATAATACTCAATTTAGTCCCTAAAATTACACTCGAGCCTCAATTTAGTCCTTAAAGTTTTAATTGCCTCAATTTAGTCCCCAAACTTTTCAATTAACTCTGTGACGGAAACCACTGTACGGAAACCACTGTAAGGACTAACGTGATTAAAATTTGAAAAGTTCAGAGACTAAATTGAGGCAATTAAAACTTCAAGAACTAAATTGAGGCTCGAGTGTAACTTAAGGGACCAAACTGAGTATTTTCTCAACATATTTTCAATTTGCCACAATTTGATGTATTAAAATTGTCTCTATTTCTTGTAATAAAGCTTGACTTAGTCGGTATAATTTAAACTTATAAAGTGCATATCAAGAATAATATGCTTATTAATATATTCTTTAATTTTTCCTTCTTTTTAAATTTTATTTCATTGGCGTGAAGACTTTGCAACTTAAGAAGGAATGACATGGTAAACATAATCTAATTATCCAACCATTTAGATTGCCAAACAAGAAAATTGGCTGTCTCCAACATCTTAATTTATTGGTTGGTTAGAAATCATATGATCTGTTTTTCCAAAATGTCAAACTTATGTAGCAAATTTCCTTGTCGTACTATTCAATTAATTAAGATCTGTTTAACCATCTACATTACTATAGCAAATTTTCCTTTCGTCATATTAGTCCTACATTAATTAGTCTCACAATTACTTTATTTTATGTTTATCATTTTCACATATTAACAAAGTAATTATTATTTTTCTAATTTTGTTTTAATTACACATCAGTAACTAAATAGTTTAGTATAGAATTAAGGAACCATTCACATAAAGATGCTTAAAACGTCTTTTTTTTTTAAGGTAAAAATTCATGTGGAGTCGACTTCACGTGAAGTTGATATCTAAGAGTCGTTAGATGAAAATTTAGTTAAATCAGTCAAATCATCTAACAGCTCTCAAGTATTCGACTGCACCTGAGTTTCCACCTTTTTTTTAAAGACGTTTTTTAATAATTAAAATTTAATCTATATAATCAATCAAACTGTGTTATTTTTGTCAAAATTAGACCAAATAAATTAGTTTGACCGAAAAATTGATAAACTAAATCTTGAACCGACCTAAATTAATATTCTTTTTTTATAGAAAATAACTATAATATTCTTATTATAAAAAATGACTGAAATACTCTTTAATTTTGAAAATCCTAAATTCTAATCCTATGACGACACAGAGAAAAGAGAAGGGTTATGATTTAGAGTTTTTTTTATATATATATAAAGTCATTTTCTATAACAGGGGTATTATAGTTATTTTTATAAAAAATATTAATTTAAATCGGTTTAAGATTTGGTTTATCAATTTTTCGATCAAACCCATTTGTTTGGCCTATTTTAACAAAAATAACACAGTTTAATCGATTATATAAATTGAATTTTGATTATTAAAAATGTCTTTAAAAAAAGACGTTTTAAGTATCTTTATGTGAGTGGCTCCCATAGAATTAAACAAGGGCATTTTAATCTAATAAGTATGCATCACAATTAAGTTTTAATTTTAATTTCCTTAATTCTTGTATATTAGTTCTAATTAAATGAAAAATATTAAATTAATAATTATAATAGCAAGAAAAATTAAAAGAAAAACAATTTTGTTACACCAATTCCCAACTGCATGCATGAATAATTGTCCTATATATATATGCAAATCTTCCGGACCTTTAAGAAATTATAGTGGTTGAAGAAGCTACTAATAATAGCATGGGAGAACATGTTGAAGAATGAAGAATAATTAATAGGTAGCATGGTAGGGACAAAATTTTGGCACACACTACACTACAAATAATAATAAGCATTATGATGATGCAAGAAAGTTTTGACAATATGTGTGTGCTGAAATTCTCAAACTAATTAAAACATGCAGAATAATAGCCGGCAATATTGGGTACCTATATTATGTTTACTTTTCTTAAGGATTATTAATTATGTTATGGGCTTATGGCCCCTCTCTGTATTATGTACTATACCTTTCATGCTTGTTAATTATACATGCAGTATGTATAATTGTATAGCACTAAATTAGCTGGTTTTCTTGCAGGATTTCAGGGTGCATTGTTGGGAAGCCATGTGGTTAAATATCTCTAAATTAAAAGGTGGATAAGAGTAAATTAATTTGTAGGGGTGTTCGCGGATCGGATCGGATCGGATATGGCCGAAAATTCGATCCGATCCGCACAATTTTCATCGGATCGGATCGGATATGATATCCGCACTTTTTAGTGGATCGGATACGCGGATGTAGAGCAGATATCCGCGATCTGATCCGCAAAGGGTGCAGATCGGATCCGATCAATTTGCGAATCGGATCGTATCCGCAATTTTCGGATCGAATGCGGATATTTACCGCAAATCTGCGGATACGATCCGATCCATGGACACCCCTATTAATTTGTATATTGGGATAATCACATAATTAGGGTGATAAGCTTCACCAAACTTTCACAGCCATTAGCACATAACAATCAAGTATATAAATAGAGGATATGGAGAACTAGTCATGAATTGAAGAAAACATGCAACATCTATAGGAAAAGACAAAATTAAGATTTTGAGAGAGTGATTAATAAAATCAAAGCTGGAAAAAACTGTTATATATATATAAAGGTAGAGAGACTAGAGAGTAACCTGTCCCATAAGTAATTTAGGTTGTGAATTTATTGCATAGGATTGGCTCAACCAACTCTCCTAACACTTTTCTCTTACTGTCACAGATACTCACATGCAAGCTAAGATGCAACAACCTCTCTCTCTTTATTTATGACACAATTATTGCCCCATAAAACCCCACTTGTGTTGTGTGTTATAGACCTGCAAGGCAGTAAAAATACATAGAGTTTCTGAATCAAATCAGTAACCTGCAGTGCAGTGCAGTGAACATTGTTATTATTGAGAATGGCAGAGGTTTATACTGTGAAAGTTGAGGAAGGAAGAGAAGCAAGTAATGGAAAGCCCTCAGTAGGAGCTGTGTATAGATGCATATATGCCAAAGATTCTCTCTTGCAAGTACCTCCTCAGTTACATTCACCTTGGGACTTCTTCAGGTCACTTTCTTCTTTTATACCATTCTTTTTTTTCATTAGTTTTTAGGAATTATAAAAAATACACAAGTTTTTTATTTATGGTACAAAAAAAAAAAAAATTGTATTTGTGTTATTGTCTTTTAAAAAAATATCGAAAATATCGAGTTTTTACGTCTCTTGTTTTTTCCATGTTTCTTTCTTAAAGAAAATATCCAAATATGTCTTAATAACACTCTTTAAATTTAGAATACAATATCTTAATACTTTAAAACTTAAACATTTTATTTTTCTACACTATATATTCTACTTTTAGATTATGTTATTAGTATATTTGTTAGTGAAGACTTATTTTAACATAGAATTATGGAAATGAATATAATTTATCATGCATCCTTGCATAATAAGCTTTTCCATTTGTAGCTTTGAACAAAATAATGCTTTTTTTTTATTAAAAGGGTGATTAATTGTTTCAAAATGAGCTTGTTCTGTATTAGTATTCAGTTTTAGATCATTTGTAATTGCACAATGTAATTATCACACTGACCAAATCACAATCCATATAATAGCCGCATATGCTAATGTTACTTAACATGTGTTACTGGCTTTAATTAACTAGTCTGTATCAATGCACACGTTAGTTTTATATATCCTTAATTTCTTGATTTTAATACATCAATTTATCAATTAAATGCTATTTCATTCTAATAATGATTCTCTAATCTATCCAGATTAAACAATGGTTGCCAAATAAATAATGAATTTGTTTTGATTGAAAACAAGATTAACATAACAAGTATAGCAGTTTATTTGAAGAAGATTCATGGAACAAACAGTATAATGGTAATATTTGGTTTTAGAACTTTCCTTAGCAGTTTTTAATGTTTCCTTTTGGCAGGGACTCTGTTAAGAGGAATCCCAACTGTCGAATGCTCGGCCGGCGTCAGAAAACAGAATCCAAGGTACTATAAGTCTATGAATTTGTGTAATTTATGTAATCGATTTCACCTAATAAAAAAAAGGTTTAATTACTCTGCTGGTCCCTATAGTTTCGCAAAATTTTCAATTAGGTCCTTATACTTTTTTTTCTTTTAATTGAGTCCTTGCACCAAATTTTTTTTTAAATTGGGTCCCTACACTTTTTTTTCCTTTTATTTAAGTCTCTGTATCAATTTCTTTTTAGTTGGGTCCCTATAAAATTAAGCCAATTACTACTAAGAGGGACTTAATTGAAAAAAAAATTTGGTGCAGGGACCCAATTAAAAAGAAAAAAAGTATAGGGACCTAATTGAAAATTTCACGAAACTATAGAGACCAACAGAGTAATTAAACCTAAAAAAAATTCTGTTATTTTTGTTAACCCTTAGAATATACTGAGAAAATTGAGGTGAATTATTAGGAGGCAGGTCCCTATGCATGGCTGACATATCAAGAGGTTTATGATGCTTCTATCCAAATGGGTTCTGCCATGAGAAGCCTAGGGGTTAATCCTGTGAGTATGCAACATTTTATTGCTCTTATAATGTGCTTGATATTTTGTATTGTAAATCATTAAATGTGAATTAATAATCTAACTATTTTTTTGATTTTTTTTTTTTTCACTCTAAGGGTGATCGTTGTGGCATTTATGGATCCAATTGCCCTGAATGGATTATTGCAATGGAGGTATAGGACTTTGTAAATTGTAATATTATTCACATTTTATCAAAGAGAAATTAGAATATACAATTATATATTTAGAGATAAAAGAGTGTTATGTATAATATACCTTGTTGATTATTCCAACAAGATATATAACTTGATTCAATTTTATTTTCACCCTGTTTTGTAGGCTTGCAATAGCCATGCAGTAACATATGTTCCATTATATGATACCCTCGGTATGATTTTTCCTTCCTTAGAATTATAGAATATGTATCAATTTGTGTAACATAGTTGATTAGTTTCTCTTACATATAACATGGAATTATAATGCCTAACAGGTCCTAATGCAGTGGAGTTTATCATAAATCATGCCGAAGTTTCAATAGCATTTGTACAAGAAAATAAGATTCCATCTGT
>NC_029794.2:135752796-135764448 GCF_000816755.2 Arachis ipaensis
TTTTTTTTTTTTTTTTCTCTAGCTAGCACAATAATTTATTTGGAGTAGAAACTTAGAATAATGTCAATTTTGATTTCATGTTTGTGCAGATTTTGTCTTGTCTTGAAAGGTGCTGTTCAAATCTCAAAAGTAGGTTGAACATATTTCTATATTAAACCTTAATGATTCCTAGCTAGTTAGATTATTAAGTGTTTGAGAAAAGGACAAATAGGTCCTTGACCTTTTGTCCCGCGGACATTTTTGTCCCTGACCATTGAAAAATACTTTTAAGTCGCTGACCTTCACAAAACTTGGACGGATCAATCCCTTCGTTCAAATGCCTCCTTCAGGGACTAATCCGTCCAAATGTCTCCGTTAGGGACTGATCCGTCCAAGTTTTGTGAAAGTCAGGCACTTAAAAGTATTTTTCAATGATCAGCAACGAAAATGTCCGCGGAGCAAAAGGTTAGGGACCTATTTGTCCTTTTCTCTAAGTGTTTTTCCTCATTCAGTTGGTGAATTAATATAATAATGGTGTAGCTATTGTGAGCTTTGGAAGTGTTTCAAGCACACAAAAGAAGGAAGCTGAGAAATTCGGAACATGTTGCTTGACATGGGGAGAGTTTCTACACTTGGTATAGAAACATGCTTTATAATCACATTGAGTATTCTTTCATAATTTTTTGCAATAACTTAATCTACTATTTTTTGTCTTTGTCTATCAGGGAAGTTTGGACTGTGATCTACCATCAAAAAAGAAGACTGATATTTGCACAATAATGTACACAAGTGGAACAACTGGAGATCCCAAAGGTGTTGTCATCAAGAATGAAGCTTTCATGGCTGAAGTCTTGTCTATTGACCAAATAATTTCACTAACAGACAGAGTGGTATGCTATAAGAATTTTTATTCTTACTTCATTAGCATCTTAATCTTCTTCTGTTACAAAAAGTTATTACCTCTTAGGATATACTCAAATTGTAGCATAAATATGAGTCAATCTGTTGTACAATTCAAAATAAGTCACTCAAATATTCGAGTTATTTTGTATTACACATCAGATCGACTCGATTTTGACCGAATATAAGTCACCAGACAAGGTTGAGTTTCTCATATTTATGACAATAACAACAACAACAACAACAACAAAGCCTTGTCCCACTAAGTGGGGTCGGCTACATGAATCAAACGACGCCATTGTACTCTGTCATGTATCATGTTTCTCATATTTATGACAATTAAAGAAAATTGTGATATTGGAATATTTGTAGGCAACAGAGGAGGATGTGTACTTCTCCTTTCTTCCTCTTGCACATGTATATGACCAGATAATGGAAACTTATTGCATCCACAAGAACTCTTCAATAGGATTTTGGCAAGGGGTGAGAAAGACTTCCATATTAACTTCATGAAATTTAATTTGGTTTAATTTAATATAGTTTCCATCTTATGTTATATACTTTTTAATGCATAGTTTTGAATTTTTCAAACTAAATATTGCAGGATGTTAGGTTTCTGTTGGAAGATATTCAGACACTAAAACCAACCATATTCTGTGGTGTCCCTAGAGTTTTTGACCGTATTTATGCTGGTAATTAATTCTCTTCTTCTGTGATATTATCATATATGAAAATAATGCTCCAAGTATTTTTTATTTTTTTTTTCATTCTAAGCTCCTCTTTCCTTTTTTATTTTGCAATTGAAGGTATAAACAACAAGGTTTCCTCTGGAGGAGCACTGCAAAGTGCATTGTTTCATTATGCATATAACTAGTATGTTTTATCACTAATTAATCTCTATGACAGTTTTAACTACCTATTCATATGTAAACTAATCTTGACTCTAACAACAGCAAGTTGAGAAATCTAGAGAAGGGTCTTCCACAACACAAAGCAGCACCTTTGTTTGATAAGCTTGTGTTTGATAAGGTATGCTTTAAACTTAATCAATACTTTACTAGCAAGATAGAAAACTCATGAAAGATTGAATTAAAAAGCTAATACATTATTGGTTTGAATAATTGGTAGACAAAACAAGCATTAGGTGGACGAGTTCGAATCTTGTTATCAGGAGCTGCTCCTTTGCCTAGACATGTTGAGGAGTTTATGAGGGTCACTAGTGGATCTACATTATCACAAGGATATGGTATCAACTTTGATATTTAATCTTTCAGTGTCTTTGAATAGAGATGAAATTGTTGATGATTGTGTATTCATTTTGATATGACAGGTCTTACTGAAAGCTGTGCTGGGTGTTTCACAGCAATAGGTGATGTGTATTCAATGACAGGAACTGTTGGAATCCCCATGACAACCATTGAAGCAAGGCTTGAATCAGTGCCTGAGATGGGATATGATGCACTTTCCGGTGTGCCACGTGGAGAAATTTGCCTCAGAGGTGTTAGCTTGTTCTCTGGTTATCACAAGCGTCAAGATCTTACTCATGAGGTTATGGTTGATGGTTGGTTTCATACAGGTAAATGTTAACTATGTAGAATATTAAAACCTGTTACATTGCCTCTAAATGCAAGAAATTCTTAGTTGCTCTCAGAGTTGACTAAAGTGACTAACTAGTGACTTGTCATTTAATTAATAAATCAGTGCAAGAGTTATAACTAATAACTCAAACTCTAAATGCAATATTAAAGGCTTGATTTGGAAATCATTGCAGGTGACATTGGAGAGTGGCAACCAAATGGAGCAATGAAAATCATTGATAGAAAAAAGAACATCTTTAAGTTATCTCAAGGAGAATATATTGCTGTGGAGAGCATAGAGAACAAGTATCTGCAATGCCCTCTTATAACTTCGGTGTGTTTCTATATAAACTCACAGAATCAACACTTAATTGCATATATATAATATGGCATTGTAATTCTTCTCAATTACTAAACGGAGTAAGGGTCGGTTTGGTTCGGGTTTATGGTAAAATTAGAATCGAACCGATCAAAATATAATTGGTTCGGTTTGGTTCGGATTTGTATTTTTTTGTACATGTACTCGAACCAAACCAAACTGATTAAGAACAGATTGGTTCGGTTCGGGTAATTGGGTACTCGATAACTTTGAAATTCATAAAAACAAACCAAATTTTTGTCTTAAAAATTCAACAAGTACAATAAACATGTAACATCAATAGAAATAATCCAAACATGTTAAACACCAAATACAAAACATATTAATAATGAATAATCATTGTCTAAACATCGGGTTCGTGGGTTGGTTCGGGTTCCGCACCCCCAAAACCGATACCCGAACCCACTAACAAAAGCCATCGGTTTGGTTCGGATTGGACCCGATTACCCGTTGGTTTCAGAACCAATTTAATTGGTTCGGTTCGGGTTCGGACGGGTAATCGGGTACCCGCTACCCGTGCTCACCCCTAACTAAACTTATGTTGTTAAATATGGATTACAAATTTCCTTCCGGATGCAGATTTGGGTGTATGGAAATAGTTTTGAGTCATTCTTGGTGGCTGTGGTGGTTCCTGAAAGAAAGGCCCTTGAGGATTGGGCACTTGAGCATAATTTGACTGCAGATTATAAATCTTTATGTGATAATCTGAAGGCAAGAAAATACATATTGGATAACCTCAACAGCACTGCTCAGAAACACCAAGTATGTATATGAAATTCTCCATCTTAATCCTATGCTGCTGATATATGACAATAGATAGTATATTATTTCTAGAAAAAAAATAACTTTCTGTTAATAAATTTAGACAATATTAATTTTTCATATCCATAATATTCCTATTTTTTCCCCTATCATATCTCCTACTAAGCAGGACAAAGTGCAAAACTTTGTAATTGTTGTATTATACTCCTATTATTAAAGAGGGGAGAGAATAATGAAAAAGATAATACAAAAATACATTTGTCCACTAATCCATATACATAATTAATCACTTTCATAATTCGTGTTAAGTATTTATAACAATATATATAATCTATTTTGTTCATACTAATTAAATCTTTGACTTTAACTCTCTCAGCTTAGAGGATTTGAGCTGCTAAAGGCTGTTCATTTGGAACCAATTCCCTTTGACATGGAGAGAGATTTAATAACCCCAACATTCAAGTTGAAGAGACCACAGTTGCTCAAGTATTATAAGGTTTGTCTTCAAGCCGTGATCAATATTTCATAACTCTGTTTCACTTCAAACCTTACAAGTTTTTAGTGGTTTGCTTGTTTTTTTGTTTATTTATTTAACTCCTTCATATACTGATATGATTTAGAATTTAAACAAGCCTATAAATGTAAATTGGTTTTAGCTTCCTTATATCTGGATTCAAGGGCTATCTATGAATTACAATGAGATGTTTGAGTGCCTTAATTTGATAAACTAATGTTACTATACAAACATGCGCAGAACCATATTGAGGAACTATACAAGGAAGCAAAGGGAACAAAGGCGTGAACCATATAACAAGAGGGTACCCTGTAGTCCTACATTATGCTCTGATAGTAATTTTTACCAGTTGTGTTAGAAGCCATTTGGTTTCTTGTAAATATATGTTTATGAATGAACACTTTGCAAGTGATAAACAAAATTTAGTTGTCGTTCCTTGTTATGAAGTGATTAAGTGTCTGTAATTCTGTATGCTACATTCCACGTGTGTAATTTGTCAATATTAATTAATAAAATTATTTTGAAAATTCCAAAAAGCTATAAATTCCCTTCCCTTGAAAAATCAGTTTCTTTTACTTTACTTTATTTTTTCATAAACTGATAAACACTTAAACTCCTAGAGAGTATGTACATAGGGGTGAGCACGGATCGGTTTGGTTCGAGTTCATGGTAAAATTAGAATTGAACCGATCAAAATATAATTGGTTCGATTTGGATCGAATTTGTGTTTTTTTGTATATGTATCTGAACCAAACCAAACTAATAAAGAACGGATTTGTTCGGTTCCGGTAATTAATTATCCGATAACTTTGAAATTCATAAAAAAAAATCAAATTTTTATCTTAAAAATTCAACAAATATAATAAACATGTAATATCAATAGAAATAATCCAAACATTTAAACACCAAATACATTAAAAACTAAACCCATTAAAATCCAAACATATTAATAATGAATAATCTGTCTAATGAAAAAGTCATATATATATTTTTTATTTTTTTATTTAATTAATATATGATCGGGTTCGCGGGTTGATTCGGATTCCGCACTCCCAGAATCGATACCCACTCCCAGAATCGATACCCGAACCAATCACTAACAAAGATCATCGGTTTGGTTTGAGTTGAACCCAATTATTCATTGGTTTCAAAACCAATTTAATTGATTCGGTTCGGATTCGGATGGATAATTGGTTACCCGCTACCTGTGCTCACCCCTATATTTATGTTTGATTAAGAGGTAAAAGTACGATGCATATTTTTATAAATAAACTTTATTTATGGGTCAAGAAATTATCGAAAAAATTGTCCATCCCATTTTTATTAGTCAACCAAACACATCCCTAATGTTATCTTCACACTACAAACTAAGGATGATGTTAATAGCACCACAAGAACACTTAGCAAAGAGAGAGAGATACAGAATCTGAAAATGTTGCAGCTATGTCACATTTTGAGTCTTCATGTTCAGTGTCAATTCACCTTCTATGTAGCAATATTGCATTCTTTTTCAAGGAATAAAATGTTGCTGAATCAAGAAAGATGAACGATATTTGAATACGCGAATTCACTCATCATTTATACGCATCCAAACTACAAGGACATGCAAAAGCAAAAGTCATAAACAATGGCAAGGAATTCTAATCTCTAGATACGTTAACAAACATTAACAACAACAAAATTCAACTTGCTTCTCACTCATGACACATTAAACAAGACCAAATTTGCTGCTACACATACATTATGTTTGTACCTATAGAATGTAGAGCACGAGCGTCCAGATAGGATACACCAACAGAAGGATTATTCCTAACGTATTGGATATGCCGTGAGGTTTGGTGAAGGAGTTTCTGAAACCACCGGAAGCGCGAATATGTTCTTGCAGCAAGTAACATGCAATGGCAAGGCATATTATCACCCCTACTGCATTGTTTCTAACGGTGCTTGCAAACAGACTTGGAGCTACCACAACGAGCAGAATCAAAGCAGCAGGAAGTTCCAACCATTCTGCAATATCAACCGTTACAAGTTAGTTACTTAGTTACTACTACTTTCTAATTGCCATGGCATGGAAAATATTTCATAGATCTTAATTTCTCTTCTGATAGCGAATGAGCAAGCAAGCAAGTAAAAGAATACCGACAAAATCTACAGGGAAAAGAAAATAAATACTGTAGCATACAACTTAATCAGCATTTAGGCCGCTTTTGTTTTCGAGAACATGACAGGACAAAACAGGACAAAACACTAATGGACAGAGACAGAAAATTTTATGTTCTTGTATTTTGTTTGGTGATAAATTAGAACAAATTATGAAAATCCAATTTATTCTCATTTTTTTCATCCAAAAAATTTGAAATAAAAAATATAATAATAAAAAATATAATTATAAAAAATTAACAAAAATAATGAAAGAAAAAATAAAAAATAAGTTGTATCCCTTGTAAGTGTTTCTGTGTCCTTCATGTCAGGATGGACACAAAATACACTAATTAAGTATCTTTGGCCACATTGTTTCTGTCATGTCTCCTCTGCCAAACATGATTTTGTGTCTCACTCTGTCTCTGTGTCTTGTTTAGAGACATCAGATTTTTCCTAGCTATAAGAAAAATTGAAGCATATATGTAGATACCAGGGAAGCGCCTTGGAAAGAAAAGTCGCAATACAACTGCAATTAAAGCAATCCATTTCCCAACATCACCCCTGCAATGGAAAAAAGGAGGAGGTATCAAGAGCTGCTCTGAGTAGTGCAGAGCCAAGAAAAATCAGAGAGAAACGAATGGATCTAGTAAAATGCATTGAAGCTGTAATGAATCGAATTACACGTGATTACAGTGAGAGTGGTTATTTATACCTGAGCTAACAGAATTCATAACAGAAAAGGTGCCAGCTCAGCACAGATTCTAACTTATTCTAACTACTTTCATCTACTAACAACTCTCACTAGCTGAAGAAAGGGTGAGGTACCTGAAGAAGCCGAAAATCCATGAAGGCAAGCTGAAGAAAATGTATGGAATGAGAAGTGATGTAAGAATGTTGGTCTTCCAGTTTGTACGATCCAAAATCAGCAAATAGCTGCAGATGAGTGATTAGCGATTAGATAATTAGGTTAGAGATATGGAACGATCGAAGAGGGAATAGTAAGAGATACATACATAGCAGCGATGGAAGCAACGGATTCAAGCACAGTGACTCCGGCGCCGGACACAGCAGCTAGTTTAACGGCGTTTTTGGCGAGTTTATTAGCAGCAAAAGCAAGGTCCCTCAGATCTGAACCGATTAATTCAGCTGCTTCATCTTCGAATTCCCTCCTCATTGCTAAGTAGCTCTTCTTGTTGCGCTTCCACATTTCCTATGCCTTCTTGGTGTGAGATACAGAAAACAGAAAGCTGATTTTGCACTGCGCTGACACGTGTGAAACTCTCGGAATAGGAACTGCCACGTGGAGTTCAACCATTGGATCGTCATCGTCATCACATAAATGCGGTGCCGCTTCGATAAGAATTGCGACAAGTGAGAACAACGTTCAACGTTCTTCTATATGGATTATGGATATGCACGTGAATATATCACACAACAAAATTTTTCTTTTTTCATTACACACTACTCACTCAGAGCTGCATCACACGACAATTTTTTTTTTTTCAGGAGATTGGACAACTCCAATTTTAAATATTTTAATAAATTGAACAATTCTTAATGCTAAATACATAATACACCTATATATTTTTCACATTTTTACCACATTTTTTTTCAATTACAATTTTTAAAATTTAAATTCTAGACCTTTGAAGTGGAAAGAGAAAGATATGTCATATAAACTAAGGCTAGTTGGCATCACACGACAAATTTAAGTTATCATCTCAATCGTTTTATTTTTTTTTTTCTCAAGTTTGGTAAAAGATATCAATAATGCAAAGGTCCAATTGACCAAGTTTTATAAACTGTTGGTCTGATCCATTTATGTATTGGGCTAACTGGCTACATTACGAATTATTTTAGCTAACATATCTAGATATATATTTTTTGGATTAGCTTCAATTCTAATTAATAAAAATATCTTGAAAAAATAAAAAGGACAAAATTTAGGCTCAATTTGAGTAAACAACTTAATTAAGTTATTTTTTAAAAAATAGCTTAAACAATAAATGCTTATATTAAAAGTAGTTTATAAATAAATTATTTTGTATTTGGTTTTTTAATTCTAAAAATACTTATTTTAAGAGAAAAGTAATAAAAAAATTTTTATTATGAGAAAAGTCATTTTTTTAACTTCTCTTTAAACACCAAAATAGTTTTTAGAAGGATTAAATTAAAATGTGTGCATGGATAACAAAACAGGAAGTCCTTATTAATAGGGGTATGTATGGGCCGGGTGAAACCGGGTTTGATGTGATTCAGATTCGGCCAAAAATATATACCGGGCCTATTTATTAGACTCGAACCCGGCTCTAGACCCGATGAAACCTATACACTTTCCGGCCACGATTATATCAGGTAAAAATCGGGTGAAAACCGGGCCATTAACATTACATTTTCTTGATACCTTCTTATAAACTAGCATGTGAAAATATTCAAATTTCCAAGACTCCAACTATTATTTGACATGATAAAATTCACTTAGAAAAATATAACAAGAATCAACTCTTCTCTAAAATTAAAGCATAACCATAATCAATACTAATATTGTCTAATACACTAAATATTTAAATCAATATAAATAACACAATATTATGCATTAGTCTAAAATCTTATGCATTTTAAACATAAAACATTAACTTATAGCCTTATAATAACTAATAACACAAAATATTAAGGTTTACAATACTTAAATTCCACGTAAGAATAACCTTCATCTATTACTAATAATACAAAATATTAAATGTGTATGATGATCGGACCACCGGACCGACTTCGAGTGACCCGAGTTATGGCCCAAATCCAACCCAATATAATGATCGAGTCTATTTTTGAGACCCTTACCCGACCCTAGACTCAATAAAATTACACCAAAATAGCTCCTAACGTATTTGAAACCAGACCAAATCTTCAAACCGGACTGGGTCATACACACCCCTACTTATTAACATTAGATGTAAGGAATTTCACTCTTCTCTATCCGTGTCTACATGCATGTATATAACTTCTTTTTGTTTTCTTGAATTTTCTTCTCTTTCATACTTTATTTAATTTGTCTCTTTCTTTTAATGTCCTATATCTGTATGCATGGTCCACAATGTCTTAATTTGTTTGGAAAAAGAAAAAAGGAAGCACGGGGGAGGAGACAAATTACAAATATCAATATTTGGATTTATTAACACATGCATGTCTTGAAGTATTGCAAATTAAAAGAAAATTTGATTTTTTTTCAGTCAACTATATATTCAATTCAATACATTCGAATAAACATTTTAATTAAACCAGTAATGTTTTAAATTTTATATATATATTTACAAAACTTGAAAAAAATCTCTAAATCTCTCCTAATAAATTAAGTGTAAATGGGTTAAAAAATTACGATTTATATATAACACAGGCATAATAATTAATAAGTATATATATGCAAAATACAACCGATCTCATCGTTTTTATTTTTATATTTCCAAAGAAAAATATTTATCGAAGAGGAGAGAAGAAAAGATGGTTTGAGTCTTACAGACACCACAAATGACGAAAAAAAAGATTCCAGTTTCAGAAGTCATACAAATCCAAAATAGGCAATTAGGAAGCAGGTGGAATGGTTTCTATAATACCTTATTCTAGAATTAAAATACATTCTTTCTCTTGATAATTATTGCATTATTTTTTTTATTAAAAAAATTATGAAAAGATAAAATAAAAAAAAATAAAAAAAAGAAGAAGAAGACGATAATGATGAGAAGAAGAATAGGATAAAAAGAATTTTAAATTGTATAGACTTTATCAAAAAAATAATACCAAAATTTTTTAATCGTCACACAAAAAATTTTTTAATTTTGATACTGAAATTTTTTAATTGTAACATAGATTTTTGTTAAAAAGGTGAAATAAGAATTATGAGAATACGTAAGAAGAAGGTGATGAAACTAAAAAAATAGAAGACAGAAAAAAAAAAAGAAAAAGAAGATGACCGAGAAGAAAAAGAGGAGGAATGAGAGAGTTTTAATTGATATAAATAGCACCAAAATCTTTTAACTATGACATAGGACGTTTTTTATTTTGACATAAAAAAATTTTAATGACGACACATAAAATTTTGAATTGCATGTCATTTTTAATTAAATAATGTACTTTTTTTTTTTATCATTAAACTAGTTAAGTGATACTAATATATAAGAAGTTTAGTAATTCTTTTGTTATTTGTAATAATTTGATGTATTTTTTGTTTCAAAATTTTTGAATATATTTTGTTAATTAAGTGAGTTAAGATTTTAAATTTGTGATTTTTTAAAAACTTCTTGTATTATTTACTAAAGATTTCTGTAACATTTTTAGCCAAATTATATGTTTTTGTTATTATTAAATTGATTATGTGGTATTAAACTAAGATATAAATGATTTAGTTATTCTTATATTATTTTATAATAATTTGATATGTTTTTTAAATTTAAAATACATTAAAATGTATTTGTTGATTAAGTGAGTCGGTCTTAAATTTAAAGATTTCTTTTGTTAATTATTTATCAAAAATTTAAATATTATTTACAAAAAATGTATGTGTTATTTATAAAAAAAACCAGAAGCGAAGAAAAAAAAAAAAAAAACAAAAGAAATGCATACGACTGAGAAGGAGAAAAAAACAAAACAGCTGCAATAATTTGGTTAAAAGATTATTTAGTTGTCTAGCTTTACTGTTTATCGAATTATACTGTCATCATCACCAACTATGCGCATTATAATGTCCCTTCAAACATCCATTAGTCATTAGTCATTGATCAATATAAAATAAAATCCTTCATTCTCATATATTATTAAGAATTTAAAAGGTACCATGAAAAGGATTTGGACTTTGGACAGTGGTTTCAAATCAACTAATTGCCGCTTGTTATTTTTTATGTGGGAGAGAGAAGTATATAACAAGAAGCTGTGAGTAGAAGTGTGTTTCACATTGATATGGAATGTACAAATTGGATGCACCGATTTGTTTGTTTTATTTTTTTTTTTCAAACAAACAATCACAAATCGGACGGTCCGATTTGTGAATTCGAAAATAAAAAATTTTTTAATGTTAAAATTGGACCGTCCGATTTTTATTTTAAAAAATAAAAACAAATAAAAAATGCAAAACGAACCCACCGATTTGTAGTTTATTTTTTTCTCCAAACAAATCGGACCCTCCGATTTGTAATTTATTTTTCTCTTCAAACAAATCGGACCGTCCGATTTAAATAAAACACCATATAAAAAAAAACACCTAATCTTCCAATAATGATGTATTACACATATATTTAAACAATATAAAAAAAAATTAGCCACTAATTGCATGCATTTTAAGTCATTATTTTTTTCATCAACAATAATTGAAATAATGCTACTACTTATATTTTAATAATCTTTTTAAA
>NC_029794.2:135764465-135765790 GCF_000816755.2 Arachis ipaensis
AAGAAAGAAACCAACCTAGCTCTGCCCAAACAAACATTTAATAACACATCTAATAAAGAAGATGACACTTTCAGTCCCAATCGCAATTAACCTACATTCAAATAATGTACCAATTTTGTTAGGAATATATATTTTTTTTATGGATTGCGTGCTCCACGAGAGAATGATCACCCAATTCTCTTAGAATATATATTTTTTTCAGGAGGAAGCAAGATGATAATATTTGATCTGAATTCTGACCATGTTAGCTTTTGTCGCATTCCGTGGCTCAGAGCCAAGAATTTTACCGACCCTAGAAAGATAGACACAAATTAAATACTAAACTACTTAACAATTTGAAAATGCTATTAGCCTTTAAAGTATCATTCATTAATTAAATCTAATAATTTAATCACATTACTCCTATTACTACTCCATTTTATACATAATTATTGTATTCATAACACAATGTCACGCCAAAAACATTATTCCTCTATTCTTATTACCCCTATACCAGGAACAATATAATATGAAAGGGTTCTTGTAAGTGATTTAAATCATGTGGAATTAATTAATGCTTGATATATATGAAACATTACTTTATCCGATATGCTTATTAGATTGTTTAATTCGAAATTGAAACCAATTAATAAGTAATAACCAGTTACTCTTTAGTCTTTATATACAAGTGCATAGTAATGGTTTTTACTTTTTATAGAGTTATCTTAAATGGGTGGAAATTTAGGATTAAAAAAAAAAAGTAAAAAAAATATATGAACCAAGAGGTGATCAGCCAAAAAGTAAACAACTTAATTAATTTATAATTATATTTAATTAATTTTATTTATTTTTAATTTATAATATTTGATATTAATTACTTCTCACCCCAAATTAAAATTCCAAATGATACGTTGGAGAAATAGAGGTGGAGATCACAGAACTTTCAATAATCCTGATTCTTAGTATATAAAAAAATTTATAAAATATATAAAAAAACATCCATTTAGTATGAAAAAGAAATATTCTGATACTTAGTAGAAGAAACATCCTAATGCCTAACATAAACATTATTTACGTAGAGATTTTGGATTCACCCAAAAACATTTAGCGGATTTTTCGCTGGTACACTCTTAATTCTCTAGCATTATTATTTAAAAAGTAAATAGCAATAACACCCATAATTTTAAACTAATATTATCAATTTTAGTATATACTGTCCTTATCAACAGCTAATGAAGACAAATATTGTACCACACTTTACAACTTGACCTCTGTGTGTTAATTATGTGATTATATCATTCACTCTTGTCATTTTATCTGAAAAATATACTCATTTCTATTCAATT
>NC_029794.2:135765914-135766857 GCF_000816755.2 Arachis ipaensis
CACATCCATCCACTTCTTACAAACATTAATTATTTTCCTCTTAGAAGTACTATCCACCTTTGAAAATGTATGTAGATTCTATTGTTGGAAAAAACTTATATACTCTTTAAGCCATGCACACGAAACCAATAATCAAATAAAAGTCACATTATTCATGAATCACCCTAGCTATATGATTGACTGATTGGTGCTCATGCATGGTTCCCCAACAAGTTTTTGTCCTACATCATATTGAACATAAAAAATGCTTTTTTATGGCAATGCAAGTGGGTGTGGCTATAACTGGCTATGCAGTATTTGCATATATATTTAGCTACCATGCATGTATGCATATATGTGTACTTGTGTAGTATAGGACACACTACACACATTAAAATTCGGCAAATTCTTTGGTGCCGAATTTGTCGAAGTTATCTATTAATAAGGTAAATATTAAATATTTAGAAATTATTTATTTATATATTTTTAAAGTTAAATATTAGTTTTTATTTTCTTTTTTAACAAATTGGACGATACTATTTAGATACTATAACAATGTTCGAAGATAGGGACCAATGTCCTTCCACCCAAGATTACACATATATATATATATACACACACTCATATACATAATCTTGGAAGGAATGGTTGAGGATGATCTTACGCATCAGTGGTCCCTGGTGATTATATTGCAGTGCTTCCTCTTTTTTTTTAACTTATTAATTTATTATACACTGAACCACATTATTTTTGAAAATTTTTGTATCACATAATTATTTTTTTTAAATATTTTTTGAAATTTTTTATTAGATAGCGGTGGTGAAAGACAGAGGGCTTTAGGTACAGAGTTTGAGGAGAAATTAATGTTTCTGATACAAAAATTGTTTAAAAAAAAAACAATTTATTTAAAATATCACTCTTTATTATTATATATTAAAAACCTTTATGCAGCGTATAATTGTGC
>NC_029794.2:135766864-135769289 GCF_000816755.2 Arachis ipaensis
TATTATAGTATCATTAAGATATTAATTGAAGGATTAGTATATCGGTAGCTTAAAAATAACGGAAGTTTCATTCTTTATAATAATATTATTGGAATAAGGAAGCGTATGAAACAGTAAATTAAGATGGCTTGCTTTAGTTAGTAATAAAAAATAGAGTTTTAGTCTTCTATTAAATTGTTAACCCTTTTTTCTTTTTTTCAAAGTTATACAAATTAAAGGATGACATAGTCACCCAGGATAGTCAACATGGCAATAGGTTCCAATTTAATACACCCGAACAACGGGCTAAATAAGTTCAATTAATAAAATGCACGTGCCATTATTTCCACGGGAAAATTGTGAAAAAATGAAAAATTGAACATTTGAAAACGTGAAGAAGTAAGCTAAGAATTAAGATTACCCAAATACGGCAATACTTATAACATTGACAAATAGAATGCTTGAATTAAGTCACTAGCGTTATATGAGAAGAAATATTTGACAATTGACAATGTTTGACTTGGGATGAATTTTGGTTTTATAATTATTAGAAAATTGTTTAGATAAGTTTAATGAATACATTCATTTAATAATATTCTCTTTCAGTAGTCCAACATCATGCACCCGACACTCTTATGTTTTAAGATCCTATTAGTTATAAAATTCTTAATTAATTAAATGAGAGAATAGTAAATGATTTCTACACTTCTTCCATAGAATAAGGATATACTAATTTATAATTAAATAAAAATTTTGAATAAGAAAATGAGATAGTGATGAATCTTAAGAAACAAAAATTGAAAAGAACAGAAATAGAATTATGCTATATATAACAAGTTTATAAAAGGTAATTCTTAAAAATATATAAACAAAGTTTCAATAGAAAAAATAACTTTGTGTGTATTCAATATTATTAGGAAACATCAAAATCTTTTTTTATTCTATTAGAAAAACATTTCAGTTTTTTGTATTCTTTTTGTGCACTTGGTAGCATGCAGTAATACCCTTAAAAATATAGTTGTAATTAAAAACGACAATGATATACTATATTATATGGTTGGTTTTAATAGTATATATATTATATAGAGACAAAATTCGATACTATTCATCTTATATGTGGAGCCTATATGTTTATTATTTTTTAATTTTTATATTCAAATGTTTTATTTATAAGTTATAATTCTCTCTTTATTTTTAAAACTGTTATATTACAAGACAAATATAATTTTTTTTTTCAATTTTTTCAATTAATCTTACAAATTAAACTATAATCTCTTATTTATAAAATCATATAAAACATTATTTAAGAAAACAATAAATCCACGTACGTGTGCCACCATAATTTTGCAGAAGAAATGTTTGGTAACAAAAAAAATCAGCCAAAAATAACTATAACTTGCCTTATTTAGCATTCATTAATCGTTACGACAATTAATGAATGCTAAATAAGATAAGTTTTGGCTGTTTTTTTTGTTTCCCTAGCATTACCAATCAGAAGCAGCCACGTAAGCAATCCTTAGCTTGAGCAATCAAGTATCACCCAATTGGCAACTTGCATCTCCACATACAACTCCAAAATAAAGCAAAGCAACGAATGCAAAAGAAACAATGTAAATGAAAAACGAGTATATCATGTTTCACAACATCCAAAATTCACTAAACCTAAATATGATTGATGGTAACGTTTTAGAAGCTTTTAAAATCATCTACCAAATGAAAATGAACATTGAATATAAATCCTAATTAATTATATTGTTTTTTAACTGGTCAAATTTGTTCAAATATTAATCAAAATATTATCCTTTAATTTCTTCGGTCAAATTATATTATATTATTATGAAAAAAATAATTCTACTCTTTCACCAAATTGAAATATTAGAAAAAAAAAGTTATTATGAATGATCTAATTAATAATAAAAGACTAAGATAATATATATACATAAAACGTTAAAAATCGTGGCTGCAAAGAAGTGAGATAGGTTCGTTGAATCCAAATCCTTGTAAATAATGCTTAAAAAAATTACAACTGTGTAAATTATATTATTAATTAAACATTATTTCTCAAGTCTTCAACTTGCTATCATGATTATATGCACACCACATCTCGCCTTCATTATCAACCCGATCAAAAGGGCAAAAAACAAAAACCAATCAAGCATGCATTCAAATAAAAGTAAATTCCTGTACACAAACACAAATTTTACTTTTCACTTTCTACAACAAGTCATATTGAGAGTACATTCATTAGGGATGTCCATGGATCAGATCGTATCCGCAGATCCGCGGTAAATGTCCGCATCCGATCCGAAAATTACGGATATAATCCGATTCGCAAATTGATCGGATCGGATCGAACCCGATCCGCAAAATCGCGGATATCTGTTCTATATACGCGTATCCGATCCGCACTATAATAATTAAAAAATAAAAAATATATATATGTTTG
>NC_029794.2:135769300-135771806 GCF_000816755.2 Arachis ipaensis
ATTTTTATTATAAAATATATATTAAAAATAAATTAAATAAATTATATATATATTTATATATAAATATATTAATGAATAATTTTAGTGACTAACATATTTGATAAAAAATAATAAATGAAAATATAAACAAAGTAGGTGGTTTTTTCACAAAGTACAGTAGAGATGAATAATAACTCAGAAGGTAGAAGAGGCCTTAGTGAGAGAAGTGATGGTAACATTTGGACCCAAAACAATATCCTTGTATGTAAATTCAAAAGTATCATAACGCAAGAAGAATTCCACCAGAAACACCCTGCACAGTAGTATCACCAGATTCTTCCCAGGACACTGCTTGTTCTCCGGCCCGGGCTGCTCCGTTTCAGGCCCGTTCGACCACACCACGTACTTCAACAACCTCTCCCCTTCCTCCCCAACGAACCTCCTCGCCACAAACTCCTCCGCCTTCTCGAATATTCTAGAATCCTTCGTGGCAAAAGGTTGATACCCAAACAACATCTCCCCTTTCTTGATCTGAAAAGAGTCGTCGTGGCTATTTACTATTATGTCCTCCCTGGCCTTCGCGTATTGGTACGGCACTACAGGCTCTATCCTCATAGCTTCATACACTATGGATTTCACCAAACTCATTCTCTCAACACCGTTTATTGTGATGCCTCCTTCTTCTTTCACTACGCTTCTAACTTCTGCCGCTATTTCCTTGTGAAGCTTCTCGCCGCCCAAACCCACCCACTTCATGAGGGTTGGAAACTGGTTCTTTAACCCTCCGTACGCGTTGAACCCCGCCGTGAATATTATGTTGTGAATGGCCTCGCTTCTTTCGATCCCGGCCTTCTCTGCTTCTTCTAGAAGCTTCCCCGCGTTCGCCGAGAATGCTTCGTAGAGCTTCTTGTAGCTCGATTTCGCCAGGAAAGCTGGGAATGGAACCGTACGGATCAAGAAATCCTCTATGTAATTGAAGATCTTCGGGAGCCCCAGGGTCGCCAGTGGTGCCAGCTGGAACAGTAGCCACGTGTCAAACAGCTTCGGCCCTTCTGAACCTAGGTTCGTCTCCGCAGGATCCTTTTAACAACAGAAAAAATGGAGATAATACTTAATTTAATCCTGAAGTTATACTTGACTCTCAATTTAGCTCTTAAAGTTTTAATTGTCTTAATTTAGTTTTCAAACTTTTCAATCGACTCTAGGACAAAAATCACTGTAAAGACTAACGTGATTAAAGAATGAAAAGTTCATAGACCAAACTGAGTATTTTTCTTTTTAAATGCGAATTAGTTATTACTACCACGTGAAACGAGCTAACGATTCAGTTAGTTAGTTAGAATAAGTACCTTATTGTTGCAGAAGAGGCGGAACATGAAGTTGAAGGAGGCGGAGGAGACGGCGTCGTTTAGGTTTGCAGTTGCAGTTTTGGAAGAGAGGTTGTTCTCGATTTGAGTGAAGCATTCGGCAACAACGTTGCGGAAGAGAGGAAGAAACAGTTGCTTCCTGGAGGCGATGGTGCTGATGAAGAAGCTCTTGAGTGCGGCGTGGGCGGGCTCGTGGGTGTCGAGGTAGGCGCAGACGCGGTAGCCGCCTGTGAAGGAGGTGGAAGGCATGAAGGTGCCGTCAAGAACGTTGCGCTTCTCAACCTTAGAGTTGTCGAAGAGGATGGGGAAGGAAACAGCGTCCAAGAGAGCTATGACTCTTGGATCGGAGGAGATAAAGGGGCCAGGTGGCATGTTAGTACGGATGACGGTGGAGTTATACTTTTGGATCTTGGAGAGGAAGAAGGTGTCGCGGCCTTGGTGGTAGAAGTAATCGTGGCGGTCCTTTATGGGTCCGAAGAAGGGAAGGCCGTAGGTTCCGGGGATGGTTCTGAGTGGCTTATTGATAATCTTGTTGGTAGAAGCCATTGTTAAGGCCAGGCTACGGAATGATGTATTATTTTTGTTTTATTTTGATACGAATAATGGAGTGGGAACGATAAATGGTCCTATATATATATGTTTGAAGTAGCAGCTACATGTTAGTAGTCATTGTCTATAATTCTCTTTCTTATTTATTTATTTATGATTAATCCCCTGAGACTATAAATATTAATAATAGAATGTAAAAATTCAGGTACAATTGATTTTATGTGAAATTAATAATTGAAAGTGTTTTATGTGAAATTGATAATTGAAGGTGATTAAATGATTTGATTGATTTGACTAAATTTTCATTTAATAATTTTTAACTATCAATTTTACTTAGAAGTCGACTGCACTTGAGTTTCCAGCTTAGTAAAAATAGCAAGTTGATGGAGGATAATTATCAAATGAGAATTGGTTTGGTCAGTAGTGGTGCCTATTGGCTGCTGCTACGTCGACCGTCGAGGTGGCAACTAAAGAATATTCACGGACATGCCGCCGTGCATGCCAGCCACCTTAGCTAGCTCCCGAAATTTAGTGAAAATAATAAAATGCGACTAGAAATGATAGAAATTAGTAAACTTGGGTAATTAGTTAGTAATATTTAAAAATGTATT
>NC_029794.2:135772178-135774073 GCF_000816755.2 Arachis ipaensis
ATTGGTAGAAATCTGGTAAATAAAAATCTTAAAGATTATAAATTCACATTCTTATCACTATATTTTATCTAAAATTTAGTATTTCAAACTACAAGCTCTTAGCATATCTAATATAACCGACTGTTTTTCACTATTAAAGACAATTTTGTGTGACCTTTTTTCATTCAAATAAACCAAACAAAATAAACATATATTGATGAATATTTGCTGAGAAAGCCAGCCATCTTTCCTAACCCTAAGGCTTCCCTTCTGGCCTCCATTGATCAATGCATTATGTAATGAGCCACGTATAAACACCATAGTAGTAACCACGTCAATGCGAAAATGGTGTAAAGGATGCAAGTAACTTATATTTTAAATTTTAGAAACTAAATCAATTCTTAAATTATTTTATGTATCAGGTTGATGCAAGTAACTTATTTTATTATTTCAGTATAAAACTTTGCGTTCAATTTTTACTCTAAGTTGTAAGTTATCAAAATGATAGACTCAAATCCACTAATTATTTAATTAATTAATTCATTATGCTAATATTAATTAAATGCTATGGTCCTCTTAAAATAATGGTCGAATCCTGAAAAGATGTTAGATTGCAGATACACGTTTCTGAATTCTTTTCCCCCAAAGACTATAATTTATATGACTAAAAAAACATTTGAAATAATTAACAGAGGGGAGCATAATTATTGAGAGGGAATGTGTTTAGTACTTTAGTGCCCGTGACAAATAAAGAATAGAAAAGTATTAATAGACAGGTTTTCTGGGTTTGTGGGCCACATCATTTCATGCCAGCCAGCTACTAAGAATTGTTATTAGTACCAATTTATAAATATTATTTGGATTTAGTTAAAAACAATCTCAAATTCATTACTAGGGTGAATGCAGATTGAATCGGATTGGATATTGTCAAAATTTCGATTCGATTTGTATTAAAATCATCGGATCGGATCCTATATCCACAGTTTTTAAGTTTGGATCCGATCCAATTCACACATTTGCGGGTCGAATCGGATCGGATCAAATACCTATATCCGCAAAACACAAAAATATTTAAAAAACTTATTTTTATTAAAAAACATATTAATAAATTTTTTTTCTATTTTTTTAAATATGTTTACTCTTAAAATAATATTAAATATACATTTATTAAATAATAAATTAAAATAATACAACATATATGATAATGATTAGTTAAAATAAAATATAAAAAGAAAATTTATTTATTTATTTCTTTATTTTTGCGGATATGCAAATATCCACACAAAATCCGCACTCCGACCCAATTAGTATGTGGATCTGATCCGACCCAATTTGATAGTCTTGCGGATCGGATCTATATCCGCAATTTTCGAATCAGATTCGAATAAATATGCGAATCGAATCTGATCCATGAGCACCCCTATTCATTCATTAGGTAAGGTGTTTGTACTGAAATATTAAATTTTTCAAAATATTTATCATATAAAGAATACATACAACTATCTTAAATAACTAATCTTAACTAGTACCTTATTTAAAATGTTTATTAGCAATATTCATATTATTTTTATTATATCTTATTCATATGATTTTTGCTGTACAATTAGCCACATCTTTTATTAATATATGGATAAGATATACATAAACTTCAAATAGCTATAAATAAATAAATGCATTCAAATAATATTGTATATTCGTAATAAGTGAATCTATTGTGTCCGACAATGATTTTATAGAGAGAGAGAAAGAAAAAAGTTATAACAGAAAAGATGAAGAGAATAAAAAAGTGAATAATTAATCCACTTATGAATTCATTTTTTTTTTTAATATTAAATTCATCTAACAATATTGATCATATACATTATTAAATATTTTTTTTCTGGTCGTGATGATATTATTAAGTTTTGTTAATAATA
>NC_029794.2:135774710-135775794 GCF_000816755.2 Arachis ipaensis
AACAAAGTTTTAAAATTTTTTATTAATAAATATAAAATAAATATATTAAAAATTTAAATTTTTTATAATTTTAATAAAAAAATTTCGATTGTAATTTTAATATATTTGTTAGAGTAAAAGATATATAAATTTTAATTTAAAAAAACAGAAACAAGAAAGTGGCCCACGTTGTAAGAATTTCTCACCTGATTACCACAAAATCCAAGTGTTAAGAACTTCTAAGTTCTTACCTGATAATTCAACTTATTAATTCACGAAAAATTTTTCTTAATTTACGGGTTTTTCTTATCGATTTAAATTAAAAAAAAAAACAATTTTATGAAATACTGAATCTAAATTAAATATCTGAATATTCACTATTTCACGACAATAATATTGAATAGAAAGAAGAAGAAATAAAAAAAATAAAAGTAAAATATCTACAAGAAATAATGATGGAAGAATCAATCAGGAAGCATATATAGTCAAAGTGCATCGATGGTTTTTTGTCATAAATATTTTTGTTTTTTTAAATTTAGGAATTATTTGAATAAAATTGTAGAGAACAAATTGAAGATACGATGTTGACGTCATCTTTTTATTTCAAATTCTCAATGTTTTAAGTTCGTCATTCTCAATGGTGGGAGTGTTTTTACAAGGACTTCAATATTCAAATTAGCATGGTTCGCAAGAAGAACTAAGTTAATTAGAGATCATATCTTAGTGCACGTATTTAGAATAATGCATATATTGTGAAGTTGTGATATCATGAGTTCCTTTCCTTATATTTTGATAGAGACTATGAGTTGGCTTTTAAATTAAGTTTATATAAAAAAATAAATTACTATTTTTATAAGTTAATAATAGTTCGTTAAGTTCAACAAAAGGAGTGAAATGATTTCCTTTTTGTTTTTGGGTCAAGAAGTGACCAAAAATAGTTGATGAGAAAAATAAAAACGAAATTGAATATCCCTTAGGGCTTCTGATCTGTTGAACTATGTATTTTTGGAAGGCCTATTCGTACATATATGTGCAAAGGAATTAATTTAAGAGAGTAGAAAATAACGGGTCCAAAAAGAGATTACTAAATCATATACATAGTTAG
>NC_029794.2:135776935-135782864 GCF_000816755.2 Arachis ipaensis
ATAATAGTTCGTTAAGTTCAACAAAAGGAGTGAAATGATTTCCTTTTTGTTTTTGGGTCAAGAAGTGACCAAAAATAGTTGATGAGAAAAATAAAAAGAATATCCAATATCCCTTAGGGCTTCTGATCTGTTGAACTATGTATTTTTGGAAGGCCTATTCGTACATATATGTGCAAAGGAATTAAGAGTAGAAAATAGAAAATAACGGGTCCAAAAAGAGATTTGAATTTAATTATACGTTTCTAATGAAATGTGATAAAACACTAACAAATGAAGAAGTTTGTCAAATATTGTAATTATATTAATTTTAGTTTTTAGTATTGATAATAATGCTCTTTCTAATTTTCACGTTCTCTTTTATTCTATCACACCATACGTGAAGTACATTTGCAAGAATGAGTGATTATACGTTTCTAATGAAATGTGATAAAACACTAACAAATGAAGAAGTTTGTCAAATATTGTAATTATATTATATATTAATTTTAGTATTGATAATAATGCTCTTTCTAATTTTCACGTTCTCTTTTATTCTATCACACCATACGTGAAGTACATTTGCAATAGATGAGAATGAGTGTTATCTCATGTCATTGTTATAACGTACAACACAATTACGTTTGATTAAGGTTGTTATCTATGTTTGAATTTGACTTCAAATAATCCTAGCTAGCTAGATGCTTTATTTGTCAACTATTATATGTATAACTGAGAATTCCAAAGGGCTCAAGAATAATGAAATTATTATTTGATTGATTTCATCCATATTCATGAATGTATCATCACAACATGTACAACATTATCCTCAACGTTTGTTTTTGTCGAGTGTTTAGGCAGCCGACACGTGTCTAACTTCAACTCTATTCCCTTGCCCGTGATATTCCTTTAAACACTTGTCCAGCGCAGCCATACTATGCACCAAAGGAAATTAATCAATGATATATATTAAGCCAATAACTTAACGATATTATTTGAAAAAAGTATAGATAGACAATAAAAATACTAAACAATGTGAATAACTGATATATCGAATGTTTATTTTATTAGGTGTACGGATAGTTGTTCTAATATTAAAATTTAGGTGAATAATTTGAAGGTGTAGTATATTTTAATTTGATTAGTAATTATTTATGTTATTCAAAAAAGTTATTGAATACCTAACATTACCCTATTATTTGTATGTTTAATTTTATTTCCACTTCATAAAAAGTGACAAATCAAAGCAAGAAATTAAAAGTCTAGGCTCAAGCAAATGTAGGGTGTTATCAGTTCGGTTTGGTTTGGTTTTGGACAAAAAACCAATTAAATCGATATGTTCGGTTTTTATAGATACACAATCGTTTGGTTTGTTGTTTTTACAACAATCGAATTGAATCAATAGCGGTTTGGTTCGGTCAATTTTTTCGATTTTTAATTCCTAATGAAAAGAATATAAATCACAATAATTAGAGGTTCAAAATAGTCAATAAATTGAAATAATAAGAATAAAACATTGAAATGGTTAGGGGTTGAGGATTTTTGTTGTTAGGTTAAAGGTTAAAATGATTAAAACATTGAAATGTATGCATATATTCGGTTCGATTTTTATCAAACCAACCGAAAATCGAGCCGAATCGATCGGTTTTGTCAGAAAAAACAAAAAAAAAGACAATTTTTTTCGGTTTTTAAGTCGGTTATTGTAATTTTCGATTCAATTTTGCAGTAATTTTCGGTTCGGTTTGGTAACTTACACCCCTAACCGAATGTATATATGCATGCATGACACTAACAATAAATAAAAAAAGTTTTAGTAGTATAATTGCAACAACCAATATTTTAAGAGAAATGTTAGGGAGCCAGCAATTTTTGTGATTTATAGCCATCAAATAGCTATCAATAATAGTTTTAATGGTGTGAGATTGGATCCAATAACTCACTTTTCTTTGCTGATTACATGCTGACCAAAATTTAATAAAGTTACTGGTCCTAGACTTTTCCATATTTTAATTTGGACCTACTTTCAAATGAGTTGTTACATTGGGAATTTGTATAAATGGGGACAGACAAAATAGCTTGTTGGAATGACCAATGAAGAATAAGTTGTTAAATTGAGAAATTTTTTAATAATTAATTATTTGTTTGAATCGAACTGGTCAAATGATCAGTGTTTAATTAATCTAGTTGAATTGACTAATTCAACTCCATTCTCAACACCATATTCTTAACCCTATCATTAACTTCTAAGATTGGCTTCATAAAGAAGCGACGGCAATCACATATATTTCCCATATAAACCTAATATTTTTAATGCATTTTGAGAAATGTAAAAGGTGATTGACAAGAATATACATCTCACCACTAGTTCCGTTTCGGAATTGCTAAATCTAAGAAATTGATAAGATTTCGCTTATATTTAGTCAATATGGTTTAGAAGTCGGTAAAAATTCAGGTGCAGTTGATTTTACGTAAAGTTGATAATTAAGAGTTATTAGATAAAAATTTAGTCAAATCATCTAACAGTTTTTATATATCTACTTTATGTGAAGTCGACTGTACCTGAATTTTTACCATAACTTTAACTTTTGGGTATACAAATCTTTTATTAATTAATATTCGGTCAATATAAATTTTATATCTATAATTTTTAAATTTTTAAACATATAAGGTTGTATTTACTATTTAACATCTCTTAATTATCAACTTTACGTAAAGTTAATTGTACTTGATTTATATATATATGCCACTTTCTAGAACAAAATAAAAAAAAAGCCACATCTTTTGGCCAAGTGTCCAATACAAATTTCTAGCCACTCCCGTGACACTAATCTGATGAGTGTCATCCTTGTAATTAACACCATCTTAATTCTTATGATCCTCTTTGCTGTGATTTTGACCTAGCATATGTGAGAAGCGTTTACTCTTATTATTTTTTGTTATTTTAACAATATATGGTTTGATTTTAAAAATCATGCACACTACTATAGCTACGTGACCTTTTATCACTTTTTAATATTGCTTGATGAAATGTTTATTATTTGGCAATAAACTATGACTAATAACTGGCATTTGTTAGTTAATACGTCTCTAAATGTCAGCATCATGTTATTCTTGACATTTTAATTACTTTTCTAGTAAGTTTTTTTTTTTTTTTTTTCTGGAGACCAATTTTTAATTTTTTTTTTAGTAATTTTTTTTTTTTTTTTTTTCCTGAAGACCAATTTAGTATATAGATTTTGTCATTTTAAGTTATTAAAAAGATGCCTTTAAACACTTCAATATATAACAAAGGCATCTTCAATAATGATGATGATCATCATCAGTCCTCGACAATATATATGCATGGCATTTTCATATATAAATAAATACCTTTACGCAGATACACTATCCATCTCATCTAAGAACTCGGTACAATAATTATATATTATAACAACTATAAGCTTATTTTAATATATAAGAGTCCAGTATAGTTATAAGTCTTGATTTAGTTTACGTAACTAAAATATTTTTAGTTTATATAGAAATACTTATTAAAGTAGACATAATTTATATATGGTGGGAATGTGGGATAGAATTGGAAGGACACCTGCAAGAATCCGGTGAGATAAGTGAAGCCCTAACGCAGCTACTAAAGTCAAAATGTTGGTGAAATGTTTGGTACAAAGAGCTTTTAATATCTACGATTGCTTACCTCAATCCTAAAATAATATAATCTATGATGTGCTTTGCATGGTCCATATGCTTTCTTTTCCGGCAAACGCAATCTATCTTTTGACAATACAAGAGTTATGTTTTCTTCAAATGTTATGCTCACGTATTTGTTAAGGGGATCCGAATACTCACATGATGATTATATTTTTATATGAAGATGATATTGTGAACTTTTAGATAGTTAACTAAATATATTTAGTCAAACATATTAATTTATCTAATGATATATAATACTATCGTCATGTGAAGATATCATTACGAGAATATCTACCATTTGTTAATACATCATATTAAATAGATTTGGAAAATCTACTTTTTTAATACTTTAACTTGTGAGAAAATAAAATAGAATTAATAACAGAATATATATATATAAAAAGGGGATGCTTCAATAAAGATGTTTAAAACGTCTTTTTTAAAGATGTTTTTCAATAATTAAAATTTAACACATATAATCGATTAAATTGTGTTACTTTTTGTTAAAATTAGGCAGATAAATTAATTTGACCAAAAAATGGTTAATCAAATTTTGAATCGGTCTAAATTAATATTATTTTTCATAAAAAATTATTACAATACCCCTATTATAGAAAATGACTAAAATACTCTTATTATATATATATTAACTTTAAAAATTCTAAATTCTATCCCTTTTTTTTTTCTTCCGTCGTCATAGGATTAGGATTTAGAGTTTTTTAATTAGGAATATTATAGTCATTTTTTATAAAAAAAATATTAATTTAGACCGCTAGTCTAATTTTAATAAAATAACACAGTTTAATTAATTATATATATTAACAATTTTAATTTTTTAAAAAACATCTTTAAAAAAAGACATTTTTAACATCTTTATCTAAGTGACCTCCATATATAAAACTACTTAAAATGAAATAGTTAAGGACTTGGTTTTTGTTATTAGTTACTCATATATTAAATTTAAGGTGAAAACTCAGATGAAATCGACTTTACATAAAGTTGATATTTGAGAGTAATTAAATAAAAATTTTATCAAATTAGTCAAATCATTTAACAACTCTCAAGTATTAACTTCACGTAAAATCAATTACACCTGAATTTCTATCATAAATTTAAATTAACGGAGTTTTTTTTTTCTTTCGTGTAAAAAAAAAAAAGCGATGTTCGTTGTAATCAAACCGATATACTTTGTTTTCTTTTTGTTACAAAAAGACTATTTTAAGTGTGTAATTACAAATTCCCAAACAATTTGTTAAAAGTGAAGCCAAATTTAATTATGAGAAGACGTATACAAAGAAATTGTGATTATCCCGAAGAGAAACAAAAACTCTGTATGTAACCACTAACTAACCAAGCATTACCTATTCATACCGGACTTACAATACACCACACATTATGTGGCACCGCCACGTGTCCCCAATCACTATTACTCTTCTATTCAATGTTCATGCATTTCTCTCTCTCTTTCAATCTCTCTTTTATTTATATAACCTCATAATCCAATCTCACCTCTCCATTCTCTTAAACAAATCTCATACTTTCCTTCTCCCTCTTCTTCAATTTTTTTAATTATTAATAAAATCTTGATTTAATTCTTAAATTTTTTAAAAACTAGAATCAAACACGAAAGTATCTACCATGTTTGTTGATCCAAGCCCAACGTTACACCGGCAAAAGCTTGGAGTCTTATTGCACTCCGATCTGCCGTCATCACCTCACGTCGACCACGACCACGACCTCCAAAGCGAGGATTCAGACTACTGGAGTCAGCGGCCGAGTAGCGCCTCGGGCGCCACCAGTTCCACCGTCGGTTCTCCATACATGACGTCACCATTGAACTACCAAGGTAACACCTCTCCCTACAACAAATCGCCATGGCTTTTGCCGTCTACGCCACCAAAGCAGCTGAAACAGAACTTGATGACGGTGCGAAACGGGCTGGTCGGGTCGCTGGTAAGGGAAGAAGGGCATATATACTCGCTGGCGGTGTGTGGGGACTTGCTGTACACCGGCTCCGATAGCAAGAACATTAGGGTTTGGAAAGATTTGAAGGACTTTACCGGCTTCAAATCAAGAAGCGGTTTAGTTAAGTCTATAATTATTTCCGGCAAAATAATATTCACCGGTCACCAAGACGGAAAGATTAGAATATGGAAGGTGTCCCGAACCAACCCAACCAACCACAGGTAATAACAAAAAGATGCGTGGAGTTAATTTTATAAATTTGACTAAATTATTATTAAAGTTTTTTAATTATAATTTCATA
>NC_029794.2:135782898-135788959 GCF_000816755.2 Arachis ipaensis
AATTATGAGAAAATTTAATAACAGTCACGTGAAGTTAATAGTTGATAATTTAATTAAAAGTTGTTAAATAATTTGACTAAATTTTTATTTAACTATTTTCGTCAATCAATCTCACGTGAATATTGTTGAAGTATTTTTGTTAGTTAGTTTGTGTATAACTAACTCTAAAACAGTAACTGACTAACCGTTGGGTTGTTGATGGAACAGGCGCATAGGGAGCTTACCGACTCTAAGAGAGTACGTGAAGAGCTCCGTGATACCGAAGAGCAAGGGGAGGCACTACGACGCCGTTTCGAGTCTAAGCCTCGACGAGGACCAAGGCCTCTTGTACTCCGCCTCCTGGGACAAAACCGTCAAGGTATGGAGCATTTCCGATTCCAGATTCTTGGAATCCATTGAAGCGCATTCCGACGCCGTCAATGCAGTCGTCGCGGCGTTCGGGTGCTATGTTTTCACCGGATCCGCAGACGGCACGGTGAAGATGTGGCGAAGGGAATACCAAGGGAAGAAAGGGATCACCATGCACGTTCTAGAAGAGGTTTTGTTGGATCATGAGAGTGCCGTCACGGCACTCGCGGTCAACCGGTGGTCCATGGTGCTTTACGGCGGATCTTCCGACGGAGTGGTGAGGTTCTGGGGAATGAGAAGGTGTAACAATAAAAAGCATGGATTCTCTCAGGAGGGAGTGCTGAGAGGGCACAAGCTTGCGGTTCTCTGCGTGGCGGTGGCGGGGAACCTTGTGGTGAGTGGCTCCGCCGATAAGAGCGTTTGCGTGTGGAAGAGAGACGAGGAGAGTGGGAAACACGCGATGCTTTCGGTTCTTAACGGTCACAGTGGACCAGTTAAGTGCATTGCAGCTATACAAGTTGAAGAAGAAGAGGAAAGTTATGGGTGGATGGTGTACACTGGGAGCTTGGACAACTCCGTCAAGGTCTGGCGCGTCTTGGATAACGTGCCGCCGCTTCAGTCGCCGCTGGAAGTCACGGCGGCCCCCGCAAGAATTAGTGTTATTAATAATAACAATAACAGGATAAAGAAAGATTATTATCGTTTCATTAAATCAAAATTAACACGTAATTTATGAATGAATTCTATCATGTTTTTAATTACTTGGTGCAGTAACTAAGTATATTAGCAATTTAGCATACAAAATTTATTTGTCCCTTTAATCACAATTCCAATCTTTACCCTACTGAATTAAAAGATACCTTAGGAAAACAAAATTATAAAGGTAGCGTTTGGTGGAGAGACAGAGACGGAAAGACTGAGACTGAGAGACAAAGACTAAAAGATAGAGATTGAAATAAATTTTAGTATTCTATTTGTTGTAAAGTGGGAGACAGAAATTAATTAATTGAAATAAGAATATTTTAGATATAAAATGTTAAAATTTCAGTTTCTATCTCTAAAAATTTGTCTCTTGTGTCTCTATTTTTTAGAGGTACTGAAATAC
This sequence comes from Arachis ipaensis, assembly GCF_000816755.2. Lineage (NCBI taxonomy): Eukaryota > Viridiplantae > Streptophyta > Magnoliopsida > Fabales > Fabaceae > Arachis > Arachis ipaensis. Next base: position 135,784,352 of record NC_029794.2, read on the forward strand.
TAAAATTTTGAGGACAAAAACAAAAAATTTAGTATCAATCTCTAAACCAACAAACATGATACTAAGTCCAATCTTTCATTCTCCTTGTATCTCAAAACAAATGGTACCTAACAAACCTTCAAAGTGTTGTCTAAAATTTGCCTACTTTTGTCTATAATCTTATCTTTTGAATTTTGTGGAGCCATGAAAAGATAATTAAAATTTCTCTCAAAGTAATCAACATATTATATATCATCTTTAATGATAAGTCAAACATATTTTTACAAGTGTGAACCTACAATTGAGCGAAAGTAATTATTGGAAATTTGGAATAACATTCTTGGTTGTCCTTGTTGAAGAAGGGCTTAAGATTTTATGGTGTACAAATGGTTTTGTTATTGGAGAGGAGGGTGTTATGGTAATTCCAGGTTCCATTAATTGATTGAGACGCATAGAAAGTTACATACTTCATGCATCTGCCCCCAAAGGAAGGGACTATTTGTAGCCTGATATACTCTGAGATAACATTACATACATTCATATATACATATTATTGGACATTGGACAACTACTCAACAAAGCTAGGTGCCAAAAATGGAAAAGCTAATAAAGCAAAACGACATTCTTTGTTTTAATTGCTGACAAAAGAAAGCTTTATGGATGAATGTATTGAAGAGATAAATACCTTAAATATTGCGTTTGAGGAAACGTCAACTCTGGCTATGTAGTATATGTACCATGGTTGTGAATGCTACTAATTTGTTTGGTGTAATTTATAAGGTTGGTTTTATTATATTATATACATCATCTACAGCTTTTTAATATATGATTAATCTTGTGTAGCTCATTTCTTGAATTTGAAAGGCATAGAAAAATATACCAATAATAAGAGAAAAATGATATTTGTATATACTTTTATCTTCCTTTTACAATATAAAAGACCATCTTTTATCTCCTCATTTCTTATTAATCACTCTTAATATAAAAAAAAGNTAATAAAATTTAATTTTAAATTATTGATATAAATTATTAAATATAATAAATAAAAACTAAAATTTATTTAATTAATAAAGAGTGCAACAATGGTTAAAAACATTTGAAAATGAGTCATAAACTAGGGAAACGCTTTTATGGATAATAGCTATTTTTGCAATATCCTGTGTATTATTGGACTGAGGAATTGGGTTATAGAGGCCCATAACTTTTCACGCAACATCTAGAAAGCAACTATTGTTTCAGCCCATAATCTTTTTTTCCCCATGACAGAAAAAACATATGCTTTTTACCCAAAAAAAAAAAAGAAAGAAAAAATATATGCTATTTTGTCTTTTATTTTTTCTTTTGGACTTTCTCAGTTTCTCACTTTCTCTTAAGAAAGCAACTCTTCCGTCCCTTTCTCATCTCAAAGGTCTCGGGCTTAATTCCTACCAACGGCAACCGAGAAAAAGAAAAATGGTAAGTATGTGAGGAACGTGTGGGTAGGGGTGTTCGCGGATCGGATCGGATCGGATATGGCCAAAATTCCGATCCGATCCGCACTACAATCATCGGATCGGATCCAATATCCGCAGTTTTTAAGGTTGGATCCGATCCGATCCGATCCGCACATTTGCGGATCGGATCGGATCGGATACCGGATATATCCACAAAACACAAAAATATTTTTAAAAGCTTATTTTTATTAAAAAAAGATCAATAAAATTTATTTTTTCTATTCTTTTAAATATGTTTACTCTTAAAATAATATTAAACATACTTTTCTTGAATAATAAATTAAAATAATTTAACATATATGATAATTATTAGTTAAAATAAAACATAAAAAGAATATTTTACTTATTTATTTCTTTATTTTTGCGGATACGCGGATATGCGGATCGGATATGCGGATACCAACACAAAATCCGCAATCCGATCCGATTAGTGTGTGGATCCGATCCATATCCGCAATTTTCGGATCGGATTCAGATAAACACCGCGGATATGCGGATCGGATCCGATCCATGGACACCCCTACGTGTGGGTGTGTATTGTACCTAGGATTGAGGGTTGTCCAATCCATTTGAAGTACCTAGGATTGGGGGTTGTCCAATCTCCATGACCAAAAAAAAAAAAAAAAAACTCAACCAAAAAAGAGAAAAAAGAAACCAACTTGAGTTGATTAAGTAGTCACTAGTCAACTCACTCGTCCGCTTAAATAAGTGTCGAATGTTCGAATTCTGTCTTGTGCATGCATCAATTCATTAGCCAGCGATAAACCCTTAAATGAAGTTCAGATCCACGGCGGATTTTTAAGATGAACTATTGAATATACATAGTTTCTTTTTTGTTGTTTTTTTTTTAATTTTTTTATTTTATTTTTTATTTTTATTTTTATTTTTATTTTTACTAAGGTTAGCATGTTTGCAAAATATCTATTGAGATAGTTTCCATTATTAATTGTTAATTAATAATTAATTATGATACTGATACCTACAAACAAGCCAATTTAGTCCTTGTCTTCATGATAATTATGGTAGCCATTTAGTAATGAATGAAAAACATTAAATATCTATGTATATTCCTATGCCAAACCTGATATTTTCTAGGACGACTATAACAAAATATCCAGGCTAGAACAACACTTTAACATTGACCCCTCTTGAAATATCTAAACTTCCAAGCTAAAAAGCATGGATACTCAAATGAAAGAAAAATATATAACAAGATAGGGGTATTGAAATTTGAAAAAGAAAAAACGGCGGATCTATATTCATCACTTTGTACATTTTCTTTCAAATTATGCTTATAATCCTTATATTCACTTTGTACATTTTCTTGCTTTTTTTTTTCTTATCTTCTAATCTGTATTCAAAATCAATTTGTCTAATTAAAAACATGGCTAAATCTCTATAGTGGTCCTGAGATTCACGACTTTTACTATTTTAGTCTTTTAGATTTAAAATTTACTATACTGATCTCCGAGATCCAGCTCTAGTAACTATATTAGTCCTTGAACTCTTTCCAATTTGAGTCAACGAATGGAATGCTAACCTAGCTCAGTAGCTCTGACTTGCCAAACTAGACACATGACTAAATAGCGTCTTTTAGTTTTATATCTTAAATAAGACAAAAACATGGTCATTTTGGAAAATGAATGGAAATATAATGATTTACACATCATATAAACTCTTCTTCCTCTTCTGATTTTTGCCGTGTTCAAATGTCAAAACAAAACGACGTTGTTTAGTCATGTGTCCAGCATAGCAAGTCAGAGCCAATTCAACACTTAGTTTGTTTGATTCAGTACTAGAAAGGGTCCAAAGACCAATATCATGTCCAAAAATGAAATCTCAAAACCAGTATAGATAATTTTGAATTTGAACGACTAAAATGGTGAAAACTGTCTGAGGAACTACTTTAAAAATTTAGTCTTAAAAACATATGTCAATAATATTGTAGAGTTATTTTTTGGTTAATGTCCACTTGTGAATGCATAAGTGTGTTGTCTGAACAGCAAGTTCTCTAATATTTCAGAGAATGCAAACTTAAACTATGAATTAAGATGAAAATAAATTAACTTAAAACTTTTATGTTTTGCATAGCTAAATAACAAATCTTTTATTATATTTTATTAGTTTTTTAAAATGAAAAATAGCAAAAAAAAAAAGTTTTCAGTGTAAAACATGATCCCTTACCATGTACAGAAATTTCCACGGTTTTGGATAATCTTATTAATTAACTTCAATTATCACCAAAAATCCTTTTAAGGATATGGTTGGGATGAAAATTTTCAGTTACTAATTACAAACTTTGGAAGGAAAAAATGCCAATTACTGAAAACTACACGAATAGTTTTTCAGTTTCTTGCTTGGTGATTGTAATTGGATTATCCAATAAAGTAAGAGCAACTAATTAAACCAATGACGTTATAGTTTCTATAATATACGAATAATGTTGTTATCTATCTGAGAATCTAAAAGTGAATACCAGAGAACTTAAAAAATCATAATTCAGATATTGGAGTAGGAGTTATATAAACATAGTAGTTTTCATAATAACAGAATTTTCGTTACAATTTTCTTAGTGTATGGCATATACATATAGATAGAATGAACAAGACATGTTTAGCAATTAATAATCAGCAAGGAACAAATCTATCCATAAGCAAAGACACAGTTTCCTCTGACATGGTTGATACCTCTCTCTGAACAGCCACCATCTCCTTTTGAGATTCCCTTTTCATTGCTTTCTCTTCTTTAGCTTTATTATTGGCTGCCACTACTTTCTCTCTAAGCTTTGTTAACTCCCACATCCATGCTTCTACCATTGCAGACATTTTTTTTTTTGGCAAATCACTTAAGAGTTTTCTCTTATTTGTTGAGAGCTTTGTTTTCTGTTTTGAAATGAAGGTTGGAATGCAAATGGTATGGTTTATATAAGGGAATGAATAGGAATAGGAATAGGAATCGGAATAGGAATAATAGGAACAGGAATCTTGGGATATACTCAAAATCTAGAATATTATTCTTTTCTAGATTTATATTGGCTGCCTAATGCAAATTTTTCATGAGTGGTGGATATTCATTCAATTTCATGATTTTCTCATCTTGTCACATGTGGCATCGTGGAAGAATCCATAGCCTATTA
>NC_029794.2:135788981-135821244 GCF_000816755.2 Arachis ipaensis
AGAGTTATTATTATTATTATTATTATTATGAGTCAATCATGCATTGATGATTATTTGATATCAACAATGCTATATGGTCAGCAAATATTATTATTTTGAGTAAATACTTGGCCAACAATAATTTGCACTTATATTTATAGAGGTTTGCACACAAAAAACACATAATTTGTACATATATTTACCAGAGTTTATATAGACGAGTCAATACATTTTGTACCTATATTAACATTTGCCAGATTTTACACACGTGAATTAATAAGATTTTTTTGTTAATGACAATTTGATGTTTATGCTACCAAATACTAGTCAAAATTGCTAAACTCTGCTAGCTCTAAAGAGTTTCTGATTTGATATATATTAGCCATTCATAAACAGTTACAATAACAACAAAGTCGAATCTGTTATGTGTGTCGACTATATGAATCAAACGATGTTATTGCATCATGTCATATATTATATTTGTGATAGAAATTTAGGTATAGTTAACTTCATGTGAAGTTGATAGTCGAAAGTCGTTAAATAATTTGACAAGTTTGACTAAATAATAAATTGTCATCTAACATCTCTCAATTAACAATTTCACGTGAAATTAACTACAGCTGAGTTTTCACCTATACTTGCAATGAACTCATTTTTGTTTAGGCCTCATAAGATCAACTCGTTCAAAATCTTCTTAGATCTTCAACAATTATAAATGAAGTGTCGTGAGGGAAATAATAAGCAAGTAATAACAAAAGATAAGTCTTTAGTGAGTGTAATGTTAACAATGCAAGCTGATTAAGAGTTTTGTTTGGCATGCATTGGTTTGGTCCCCCCATTGGTCAAGAAAGGAAAATTCTTTATTTCTATTAGGACAAATTAAACATAGGAAGTGACAAGTGAGAGCCACAAAATGAAGAGGGTGGTGGTGAAACAGGACAACCTAATGGTCCTGTTTTTGTGCTGTCAAAGTGTGCAAGTGCATGTATACGAGTTTGAGAAGAAAACGTGCTTCTTTTACAAGCATACATTCATACATACATACCCACTTTCCACCCGCTTTCTATCATTTGTTTGTTTCTTACAGTCATTACATAGCCTTAAATACCAAATTTATGAACGAATAAAGAATATTCATTAGAAGCATTTCACTCTGTCACAATACAAAAATCTTGATAATCAACAAGATAAATGATTTTTCTGTACATAATCTAAGTTTACAAAACTACGCCCTATGTTCCCAAGATGCAAATTAAAACAAAAACCATTGATCATGGCAGCTTTTCTTGCTTAAAGAATGAATAGTAGCCAGCAAATAAAGCCATATATCAATGGCACCACTAGAGGGGGAAAAATGGTCTTGTCTTCCTACTATGACGATCTGATCTTTAGCATAAGTGACACATTCGATAGGATGGCCAACAAGGAGGTCTATACAGGTTGGTGAACATGCATATTCTCATGAACACTCATGACAACATTCCGCAACTCCGGAAATATAGATATAAGTAGAAGTTCAAGGATTGCATAAGCAAGTTGCTTCACACATATAGAAGACTAGAATGAAACAAGACACAGCATAATTGTTAGTTTAGATTAAGATAAGCAAAATGCACAAGTAGACAAAACAAAATGACAAAGCATAGAAAAAAGTTAACTTATATGAAGTGTTGAATATAATACTATTTATGTTCTTTACCCTACGGTTTTAACTCTAATTAAGAAGAGATAGTTCATAAATAACACAAACAAGTGAATGCAATAATGGCAAAGAGCTTAACCTGGCTAAAGTAATATATGTCACTGGCGCAACGTCTATATTGTTTCGCACCAATTAAGCTCACCAAGGCTGCCGGAGCTCCATCTGATAAAAATGAAGGCAACTTTATATTTTATAATATGACAAGTTGCGGTTATTTGAATCATGAGAATGGAAATGCTGTTCGATTCAACTCTGAGAATGTTCTTAAGTATAACCCGAAGAATTAATTTATAAACAATGAGTGACATAACATTTTAAAAGGTTCCTCCGCGACAATGAAATCAGTTGCTTATAACATTTTCATAACATTTTAATAAGTTCAAGAGGAAACCTCTCAAACTTGTAAGAATAATAAAATCAGTAGGAAAACATTTTTGTCTCCTTTTAACAGGGATACAAGTTTGAAGAAAATAAGGGGGAAAAGAAGTGCAAACAGACTATCTAAGAGAATTTCAAAAGAATTAACAAAGGACTAACCAAAGAGCAGTTTCTTGAGTTCACTTGCTCTACGAGCAGCTTCAAGCTGTTGCTCGAAAGACCCTGACTCTGTTCTTGGAATCTTGCTTCCAACAGATTCATTTGTTTCTTGCAATGGCTTTTGATCAATTCCATCCATTAATATCTGGGCTGTCCGTACTCTTAGGAAAAAGGTACCTCCAGGCCACAGGATCTGCAATTGATCAAACCACTTAAAAAATGGAACACTACCAAAAGAAATTGTTAGCTATTTTTTTCATTCTACTTTTTTTTTTCCTGGATAGAGTTACAGTGACCGATGTTCAAGTAAGTAAGTGTCTGTTTGATAACATCAATGTTATTATTGTCATGTATTCATCTTATGTCACTGTGTTATAAGTTAAAACTTAAAAAGGGTACAAAAAATCGAGTGTGAAAATTTTAAAATAATGCTGAATAATCCTTACATCTTGGAGCCACCGAATCCCCTGGGCAATGGTATCCTCTCTCCGAAGCCAATGGATCTCTCTTAGAATCCAATCATCAATAGCATCTTCCATTACCAACTGTAATATCTGCTTTGATATCCAAAAGACTTGTCTTCTGCAACAAAAATCAACTAGCACTAACAATTAATAATTGTTTTGATCTTACAATATCTTAACATAAGCATATTAAATTTATAATCTTGATGCTATCTTAATTATAGAAATAGAAGGCATTTTAAATGAAAAGGTCGATTGAAATCTAGTATGAGTCATACCACTACGTTTATTATATACAAAAGACGGTTATAATTGAACAACAAAAATACTTAAAAGATAATTTGAAATTTACAAATACGATGAATGTGTTTAAATCAAATATAATATCCTAACAAATCTGTTCTCCATCAATTATATCTTCAGATTTAACTCATGACATGACATAATGATTGTTTAAACCATGTAATTGATTCCACCTAGTAAGCTACAAGATTTTGAAATCTATTTAAGCCCTAGCTTATTTAGGCACATGGTGGATAAAACATGAAGTTACATAAGTAATTATGGTAAATGATTCTTGATAGCACCATCATCCAAGTGAAACTGAAAAGAAAGCTATTTTGTTACAACTTTCTCATAAACAACCAGGAAGAATAAGTTTTGGATAAAAGCTATGAAAAAATTACATCATATCTCTTTTATTTGTTTATTTCTCATAACATCAAACAAATAACCGTATAGGCAGTAAACTAAGCATAGTTCAATTACAGTAACTGACTTGAAAATTTTGAAATACAAGATAGAGAATTAATTTACCTTAACCAACCTCTTCTCTTAAGCTGAAATACATTATCAACCAAATTCAAAATAGGGACACTCACGTTAGGTGGAGTCCACTGCAAAAATGGTTAAAGTAAGTGTCTGCAATTAATGTTTAAATCTAAGCATACAAACAATGATAAGTAACAATAATTTAGCATATTATACCCTTGTCAACAAAGATGTGAAGTGCAGAAACATACCTCAGGTGGCACTCTAACTCGATCCTCCAAATTATCATGAGCCGGAGTGAAATTTGTAGGTGGAAGATCCTTGCCAACCCTACTTTCCATTGTTGAGTCATTTTTTCTATCTGGATCCAAGATGGTAGACTCTTTACTATGGTTTATTACCTGTGGTGAACAACCCTTTGAGTTCAAGTCATTGTCAAAACGCCACCTAATATCTTCTGATATTTCACCATCAAAATTAGTTTCTTTGTCACCTTCTTCATTATCAGAGGTTGCTGCACTTTCTGCAGAAATCTGCCTAGAAATGCTACTATCAATTTCAACATTAGTATTCCAGGACGTGTTCGAGTTCCATGCGGCTGATGCACAAGTTTCAGCAGTAGGGGGCGACGAACCAACGACCTTTTGTAAGAAACCACTTGACACACCTTTAAACTGGCGCATAATATCATCAACAGCATCATCAACGTTTACTGCAAATATATAAATTAGTTCAAAACATTACATACGGAATTAGTAATACATAGGACACGCCCAATCTAAAACCTTAGATTAGGATTTAATTTAATATGATGAAAAAGCAACGAGTGGCTGATGAAAGGTTCTGAAAAAATGGCACCTTAAATTTCAGTACAATCTTCTGATTAAGCCATTAATGGAAACACTATTCTAATTTCAGGATATGTAAAAATTCATTAGGAGGATTTTCTAAAATAAAATAAAGCTAGATTTAATAACAACAAACGAATATCCATATTAAATAATAACAAACGAATATTCATATTAAAAAAAATATATTGCAATAAAAATTCCACAACTCATTCACCATTATAATAGCAAAAAGAGAACCCAATTCATAACTGCAACAAACATTCAAAATTTTAAAACTATATATACCTGCTAAGGTTCTCATCATTGATGAAGATTGTCCAAAAGAATAGTTCTTCGGTCAAAGGATACGAACAAAAAATAGTTTGTTAGGTTGTTATCTTTCACATTGTGCCAATAAAACTCGCTATTATGAAGTTATGGTAAGAATTCTAGGAAGATGCAGACCTTTGAGGAAGCACTCAAAAAATCCCATACTTCATGTTGTTCAGCAACATTAGGTATTGATAGGAGATCCTAAAGCGGATGCATTAATCTAGTTATTGGAAAATTACAAAGGAAATATTTCTTTAAAGAGTTGTAGTCAAGGAATGAGAATACCTGGAGATATTTATCCAGTCGAATACAACGTTGATGGACAAAGGCATCCTCTATGCTTGAGGAAAATATCCTTTTTGGAGGCAATTGTAGCGTATAATTAGGAATTTCTTTTAGATATCTATGCAAGCGCTCAAAATTCCTGTATCTGAATGTTAACAAAAAGAAAGTTTGGTTAATTGATGTCAGGCCACAAATATAAATAGGGAATGATTTTGAAACTCATCATATGCATTCACTTTGTTTGGAAAACATAAAATTTAAAACGACTATGGCATATGCACTTAAACTATTATAGAAATGAATGAAAGAAGCAAACTTTCTACCTTCTTTTTACAAACCATGTTTTCTCTATTCCATCAGTCACTGCAATTGAATAAACAGCAAAAGATGTAGACCCTAGTTTCTCAAAATATGCTCCTATTACCTACAACATACAAGTAGCAATAAATAACAATCGAACTAAATAAAAACAAGTATTCGTGGTGCAAAGAAGTTCCATCTATAAAACCTAAATTAGTTGTTATTTGTAAAAGCATATAACAATCAAATTCATAGGCAATTTGAAAATAGTATATATTTTATTAGCTATAACTTTTACAATCTAAATTGCATACCCGACATCGAGGCTTTGGAACAGATTGTCCCTCTCTTCTAACAGCAGTGTCATAACCACTCTTAACACGAGTGATCTCACCATGCTTCTCATTTTCTGAGATATGTAACTCTGACATTGTGGACCCTGCTTTAACAGGTTGGATTTCCAAGCCAGAAGTGCTGTTGGATCTCATGAGTGTTCTTTTATACTTATTGGAAACGGGATCCTTCATATCCTTCACTTCATCAATTCGATGTCCGGCTTCAAGAGATGACTCCTTGTCCTGGTTTGGTGAAGATTCTGCTCTTTGTGGGCTTCCAGCATAAAACTGGGGATCTAAACTGGTTGTATGTACTGGATAAAGTGAAGGCTTTCCTTCTGAATTCTTTCTCGTTTTGTAATCCCTTCCTTTTGTCCACAAGTTCTCAAGATTTTCAGGCATAAGAACTTCGGTTCTTCTTTGAGTTGCGGCGTCCAGCAATTGTGCCCATTCTGCAGAGGCGGGATGATTATCATGTCCACCTCCAGAAGCAACAGAATGGCCATGATTATGAGTGGATATATTAGTTGACTGACCACCATTACCACCACCAGTCAAATTTGCACCATCATCGTTAATGACAAGTAGAACAGACTCAATAATCTCATTGATGTACCTGAGCATTAAGAAAAGTATATTTTACAAATGAAATTACATTGAATTGTAAAAAAATAAGGGGGAAAAATGGTCCAAACTATAACACCATTTGCATTTTGTGGTCCAATAACTTACTGCTAAAGTTATAGAATGTGATAATATTTTTAAACATTCAATTTTGTTTAGCAGGGAATTGATCATTGCAAATGATGCATGGGAAACACCGAAAAGACTCACTATTAGCCTCATTATTAAGTCTTATTAGACTTCTTCACAAATATGTTGTTATCATGAACTAATTTTGCCTCGTGTGTTCTTGCTGATCCTCTTCCTATCGGCATGGTGATACCAAATATGCCCAATCCTCCTAATATTTCTCCATTTGGCCTCTGCTTACTTGTTCAAATTTGTTAAACTTGTCGCTTCTTATAAGTTCTAGCTACAAACCTATAATATATACCAAGGCCAATCCAAAAAATCCTAACACCTCTGACCCTCAAAAGTACCAAATAAAGAGGCAATCAAACACAGTAAGAATTATTATAGCTAATCTTTCTAACAAGAGAAGCTCAAAGTAAATGAAAAAAATGAGATCAGATATTCAACAACATACGCAGGGCTAGCCAAGTTCATAACAGGTTGCATCACCAAGCAAGTCAAAATTTCCCGGGCTATAGATCGAATTACAGGACATTGAGCTTCTTGTGGTCTCAGAATTGTAGCTAATACCCCACTCATTAGCCGCTGAAGAACCTATAAAAGGAGAAACTATAAGAAAAAGTATGAGACATATTTCTCAAAAATAGACAACATGGGACACTGTACTCACACCTTGTACTCACTCTCTGGAGATATTAGTGCTGGATGGAGCTCCTTAGAATTCAACAAATGCAACCTCAATCTTTGATCCCTTTCCTCAGAAGATAGCGTTAGCATAACATTAACACCAATGGCTGCTTGGTTTCTTCTAAAAAGGTCTATGTGATCACCTATTAAATCAACTATGTCCCTGGAATGTAAGCGAAATAGAACTTACTAACTTGCACATAATGACTAGAAGCAAGTATAGAAGGGGATAAAATCAAACACCTTGTGAGCAAGTCGACAAGGTTCATGTCTTTAACCCTCATTGTCACTTCAGCAATAGCATCCATGATTATATCACGTATCTGCTCAGGAAACTCTAAATCCGGAGTGATGTCTGCATACCACATATTCATGACGAAATCTTTCAATATCAAATCCAAAAAATCATTCAAGGCGGCTTCTATGAGAGGAGAATCGATCTTTTTCCTCCATTTCGGCGGTGGAGGCGAAGTAGAGAGGCGTGCATCGTCTATGGACAACTGTTTCCTCTCCAAATGAGAAAGATATGTGTGCGGTTTAGGCGGTTCGAGCCTCCATCGAAATTCTACCTTGTTCAAGAGAATACGCAGAGCAACAACACACAAAATAGCGACTGGTACATTCATCCACATTGATTTACTCGTATCTATTTTGAGAATCGAAGAACATGATATGATAACAAATGTGAATCAAAGACCAAATCTATAGGCATTATAAAAGAAAGAAATGAAAACGGAATGCATGGCTTACTAGTTAAGAAATAGGAAATGGCGAATACGCAAAGAGACCACCAGAGAAAACGAAGTTTTGCCTCTTCAATGAGATCGTAGATGTCATCCATTGATGGCATATCTTTAACCATCTTCTTCTTCGTCTTCGTCTTCTTCTTCTCTGTTATTTCCCTCTGAAATATATTACGTATAAAGTCGCAGCGATAACCTCGCTCTTTTGTTGGCTTTGAAGGAGTTCACTTTGTCCACCTAATCTAATATTATACTTATTAATTATTATTCAATTATTTTCTCCCTTTTTTAATGTAAAAGATTATCCACTTAACATTAGTTATCAAAAACAATAAATGTAATTAAATAATTATATAAAACATTTTATAAGCACGTGAAAATCAAACTCCCATTAGTTTGTGATTACTTTTGTTAAGTTATCGGTCAGAAAGTGGTGCTGTTAACATCAACGCAATCAAAGACATTTTAATGAATGGAGTAATAACATATATTAAGTTGTGTGTTACTTACTTACTTTATGTGGATAACTTAGAAGTTACAACTAAATAATCAGTTTACATAGTTTTAGCCAAAGATAGTGTTCTTAAAAGGGAATATATGGGCTGCTACTATTAGTAATTTGGTAATTTCAAAGTTCAAAAATACGTTGAACGTTCCTTGAAATATTCATCTATGTAATTTTTATATTTTACATATAACTTCCACTCAATATATCTTTTTCTTATTTTATATTTTTAAATAAAACAAATAATTTATCATTTATATATTAATATAAAAAGAAATATTTTAGAAAGAAAATGAAAATAACAGTCTGGTAAAAAAATATATCAATAGCACCGAATAACCATCAATCTGACAGAACTTTATTAGCCGACTGACCGCCAACCTACCAACCAACCACCTATGATATACATTGACCATGGACTGGCTGACTATTCGTTGAAAGACTCAAACCAACTGTTAATGTCGACTGAGCGACAACCCGACAACTTATCTTATCCAATTGGCCAACCAAGCTCGAGTGGCCAAAGATCATCCAATGATCAATATCCACCAACGATCAACGACTAGCTACCTCCTAATCTTGATTGATCTGCCATCATCTTTCCGATACCGAATTAGCCACAGTTTACCTACCTACCGTTCGTGCATGTCGACCGATGATCACCCGTCGACCTATTTGACCAACTGCCTGCCGACTGACTACCTATTCCAATTGATTTATTGCGCCTTGACCAACCACTTATTGATCTACCTCGATCTATCGATCCACTGCCAACCTACCTGACTTATTGTTGTACGACTAGCCCACATCGAACTACTACTGATTGGCCTCGGTCAACACAGACAACTGACCTATCACTGGTCGACGTCGATAGAACAACTCAGTCGATCATCAAACAACACTTGGTGACCTAATCTGCCAAAACTCTAATAGAGTGTTAGGCAACCCCAAACTATGAAAGTTGATTCCATCTCCCATCCTAGGATGTCTGTCATTTGACCATAAGTGACTCCTTGGGTCACAATAGTTTTTGGCCCTGGTTTTGCTAGGCTTATTAGAAATTTTGTTTCTACGGTCTTTTTGTACTCTCCCTTAGTCCGGTGAGTATTTTGCAATATATTATAGGACTATGATTAAGTCCGTGTAGGGTTGATGCTATTGACAACACTATTGTTCCGAGGGTTACTTGAAACGTTGATTTTGGCTAAACGTGAGTCCAGATCCCTTAGTATGGCAGCGTCCGATCTCTTAGGTGGCGAGGTGCCGCCTGTCCGAGTTTCTCGTGAGGAGGTGGGGAGGTAGTACTTACAAGAGACTCCGATACTTAAGTTAGCAAGGGATTTAGACAAATTTTTAGTAGATTAGAACGTGTGTAATACCTTGGAAGAGGGGGGTGCTTGTGTATTTATAATAAAGTTGATAACTACTTTTGTTGAAGTAGTTCTATTTTTTCTGACGGATAACCATTTCCTTTATCTTTGGAGTTTATTGGAATCTATCTTTTAGAAAAGATAGAGATAGTAGAAAAGATTTCTGGAGATAGTTACCTGTCTTGGGCAAGTAGAGATTAGCCTCCTTATGTCGGTGTCCATCTGTGACTTGTCGAACAGGCCACTTTTTTTGGTGGGCCTTTTTATCTTATTGAGCCTGATTTTTATTGGGATAAGATATGAATAACTATATATTTTTTTCTTTTTTTAATTTGATAAAATTTGTAACGTTTATTACAAAAAAGTTAGATACCATTAATTTTTTTAAAAAATTAACATAGACATACAATTTATTTAAAAAAACTTATAATTCCGAAATATTGGTATGGGCAAAATTACTAGTGTGTATATATATAATTTCGTTTATTTTTTCAACAAAATAATATAATCAGTCATTAAATATGTCATTCATAGTTGAATAATAATTTTTTTTATGAATATTAAATATACACCTCTATACCATGGATGTGATCTGTGAACATATATTATTGTGGTAAAAAACATTCTTTAAGCTTCTGCTTTAAACAACATTTTTTTTTGGGTGGAGTCCTTTAAACTACATTTTTTTTTATACAGATGGGATTATAAACCAAAATCCAAAATTAGCACTAAATTTGTTGATTAAGAAAGACCAAGTCAACGAATTAATGGTCATTAGGTGGTTCTTAATCTGTTTTATACATAGAGGTTGGTTTGTTCATATGACCGTGGTCACATACAACAGTGAATAGATTTTCTCTTTTTAATATGGCTAAAATAGGAAGAGGATTGCTAATTATTTGTTGTTTAGCTAAGAGTAATTCCAATATATTCGGAACCAAAAGTAGCTAATAAACTATTTTTTGCTCAATATAATACCCACTCCTTTCATCAATTATTTTACACTTTTCCAATAAGCAGCCTTGGAGGGCCTTCCAAGGTTGGTCGGTCATAACCATGGCTCATCATCATCACCCTAAATTATTAGCTTCTTCTTTTCTCATCCTCTTTACTTTCTCTTCTCTTTCAACATTTTCACATGCACACTTTCTTCTAGAAGAACTTCATTTCAACAATGAGAGGCTTAAGAATGCCTATGTTGCTCTCCAAGCATGGAAACAAGCTATCTACTCTGATCCTTACAACACAACCGCTAATTGGGTTGGCAGCGATGTTTGCTCCTACAATGGCGTCTTCTGCGCTCCCGCTCTCGACGATCCCTCCCTCGACGTCGTCGCCGGCATCGACCTTAATCATGCTGACATTGCCGGACACCTTCCCGGAGAGTTAGGCCTCTTGACCGACTTGGCGCTTTTCCACATCAATTCCAACAGGTTTTGCGGAATCGTACCTCCATGCATGGAGAATCTAACCCTCATGCACGAATTTGACATAAGTAACAACCGATTCGTTGGTGGATTTCCCAACGTGGTTCTCAAATGGTCAGACATGAAGTATCTGGATCTTAGATACAACGATTTCGAAGGGTCTTTGCCGCCGCAACTGTTCGAGATGGATCTGGATGCAATCTTCTTGAACAATAACCGTTTCACCTCTGTTCTCCCTGCCACTCTCGGCAAATCCAAGGCTTCGGTTATTACTTTCGCTAACAACAAGTTCACAGGCTGCATTCCGAAATCGATTGGAAAGTTGAACAAGTTGAATGAGATTCTCTTCATGGGGAACAAACTGGGTGGTTGCTTCCCTCAAGAGATTGGAATGATGGAGGATTTGAATGTTTTGGATCTTAGCGACAACAATTTTGTAGGTACTCTGCCTAACATGACGGGTTTGCAGAACGTGGAGGTTATAGACATTGCAAGGAATGAGCTTAGCGGTTATGTGTCTGATTCTGTTTGTCAATTACCTTCTCTGAAGAACTTCACTTACTCTGATAATTACTTCAACGGGGAAGCTCCAGCTTGTGCTGTTGCTGTTGCTGCTTATAAGGGTTCAATTAGTACAACTGTTTTTGATGACTCAGGAAATTGTTTGACTGGAAGGAAGAATCAAAAGAAAACTAGGGTGTGTTTGCCGGTACTAACTCGGCCTGTAGATTGTAGCAAGGCTTGTGGTGACGGAGAAGGAGGTGGTAATAATAATAATAATAAGGCCCCCTCGTTAACACCGAAAAAGTCACCTCCAAAGCCAAAGGTTAGTAAACCACATTCACCACCACCACCATCACCACCACCACCAGTTAGTTCTCCTCCTCCTCCTCCATCCCCTGTTTACTCACCACCACCACCACCTACATACTCTCCTCCTCCTCCTCCACCAGTGCACTCTCCACCGCCACCAACTCAATCACCTCCCCCACCACCACCAGTTTACTCTCCCCCACCTCCAACTATGTCACCTCCTCCTCCACCCCCAGTGTTCTCTCCACCACCACCAACTCGGTCACCACCACCTCCCCCAGTTTACTCGCCACCACCACCAACTTACTCACCTCCTCCTCCAACCCCAATATACTCAC
Source organism: Arachis ipaensis (assembly GCF_000816755.2). NCBI lineage: Eukaryota > Viridiplantae > Streptophyta > Magnoliopsida > Fabales > Fabaceae > Arachis > Arachis ipaensis. The sequence continues at coordinate 135,801,157 of NC_029794.2, forward strand.
CACCACCACCAACTAAGTCACCTCCTCCACCCCCAGTTTACTCGCCACCACCACCAGCATGGGATGATGATGTCGTCCTCCCACAACACTTTGGATCTGCATACAGGTCACCTCCTCCACCGGCTATTATTGGATACTAAGAAAGAAAAAAAAAATGTACAATGCCATTAACATCTTTGTCCTATTCACTGTAATATCAAAAACATGTACACAAAGTTGAAGTTCGTGAATGTGAATCCAAATTTAACTGAATCTTAATGCTATTTTATATTAATGTTAATGCAGCTTTCTCTGTTTCTCGTTCCCGTTATTTTTTATCCCGTTAGGCCGTTAATACATCCGTGTCTTTCGAATAACTAACTTTCAAATAAAGTTGAAAAAAGAAACGAGAAATGATACGTAGTTTGATTGTTTTCTGGACCTACGTGGAAATGTTGTAAAGACTTTTTACTATGTGTTGCAAGGTTAAAACGACGTCGGTTGGTGCGTGGCTTTTCCCATACGCCGAAAACACTTGAAAGCGACACAGTATGCTTTCTTTCTTCTTCCTCCGATCCCAATCCAAAACGAAACCAACGTAACATACTCACCGCTACCATTTCCACCATCGCATGAATCTCACTCTTAATTTCAATCCCTATTAAGAAATTCGAAGTAGAAATGGATGAGAAAACGCAGCCTCTCAACAAGAAAAACGACGACGACGAGGAAGACAAAGTAGTCGCTGAACGACAAGAGCCCAATCCGCCAGCTGCCACCGGAGGCTGGGGATTTTCGTCCTTCTCCTTTCTCTCCGATCTTCAGAAGGCCGCTGCCGTTGCCGCCGAAGAGATCTCTCGCAATGTGCGTATCGAAATCAAATGTCGCTTTTGCTTGCGCCTCCAATGCATTTTCTTTCAATCCGTGATTTTGTTTTCGATTTGTTGTTCCAGTTATGGTTCAATTCCAATTATAAGCTACGGTTTTTGTATTTAACATTTAAGAAGCGTCCATTGTTTAGATCCATAGGGCAGAAGTAGTTAGTAGAACTTGTTACTTATTATGCAAATGGGGGATTCTAATATATGTTGATTTAGGTACTAGTAGAGTATGTCATTTTTGAAGTCTTTCCAGTTTGCATAGCATTTCGATGCTTCCGGGGAACACTATATTAGGGTTTATAGGTGTCAACATAAAATGAAAACGTGGGAATTGAAGTGAAGGACATTAAATTGCAGTGTCTTTGGTAACAGGGCAAAAATATATGTGTGCCTAAATTGGTATTTGCCAATGACTAATGCTATATGTTCATAATCCTATATGTTTCAGTTGGTGAAAGATATAATGTTAAATGAAAAATTAGATGCATTTATAATATGTAGAGTGTTACAATATATTTTGATACTTTAAAAGTGTTTAGGATGAATTTGGTACGAGGATTCAGATTTATTCACTTGGAATTGGTCATGGTTTCAAAATGCAGGCTGCTGCAGTTGCAGAGACAGCTTCAAAGAGCTTTGCGGAGTTGCATGACGGTGCTGAGGATTCAGAACCAGAGAAAGATGCTGCTGGAGAATCTCCTACTGAAAAGGAAAGTGATGATGAGGATGACAAATTGAGAAAATCTGCGCTGGATAAATTGGAGAAAGCTAGTGAAGATTCATTACTTAGCCAGGCAATAATAAAAGGATTACTTTCCCTTTTCTTTTCTGGGAGGATGGGGTTGGGATTGTTAATTTGTTATTTAGATGTCAGATCTTCAATGCATTTCCATATAAGACCAATTTTTAGCAATCTTGTCTGCCTGTTTATGTGGAATCTCATGTCTCTGCCATGAGCAAATATGCAAGTTTCATGTTCGAAGTCCCTTTTGTTTATCTTTCAAAATTGACGTTTTAGAGGGGAAGGGAAGAAATTTACTCTTCAAACCTTTCCGTTCCTTTTCTTTTGCTCCAAGACCCCAACTCACAAACACCCCTTTGTGATCCCCGAGACTAGTGGTTTGTGAAGCTTCTAGCGTATCCTTTTTATGGGTCTCCACCTGAAAGTTTTGGTTTTTGTCTCATACTGTCTTGACTATTTAATTATAGGCAACATTGATGAGAAAGATAATTGACAATTTAAGTTGCAAATTTTTATTAGGGACAAATATTAGTTTTGTTTGTGGATGTTTATTGTATGCTTTGTCAATAGCTTTTTCTTGTTTCTTTGTGCTCTTGTAAGGAGGGTCTCTTGTCCTCCTGTCATCTTGCATCTTAATTCTTTTTGTCTTAATTATATTCATCTTTTATTAAATAAAATAATTATGCACATTGCACTAAGTGCTTATAGTTAGCTCCATTTTGAGTGCAGAGCTTGAAGGTTTTTGATAATTCTGTTGAGACATTTGCTTCTGGAGCATGGACTGCCTTGGGAAACGCATGGAGAGGGAGCACTGAATTGGTTCAGAGGTATGATTTATCGCTTATAGGTCATTTGCTCTTGACAGATACTTCCATATATTTTGATGGAAATAAACATCTATTGTTGAACGTGTAAATAGTGTATTATGATGTTTACCTTCACTTTAGGAGGGAAAATGAAAAACATAAGCCAGATCTATAAATGGTTTCTGTGGTTATTTGTTTTGCAGTGGTCAATGCATTGGTCTTGTTCTATACAGAAAATATTATAGATTTATCCTTTTTCTAGTTCCAATTCTCAATGCCACTCATCTATGACTGTTCAGGATTAGCATCCTATGATTAATGAATTCTGACTTATTATTTTCATCTCTGTTCTTATGGGATACACTGATTTTCATTCTCTTGGCTTAGTGTTTTGTGCTGTGATTTGACCTGTATGAATTATGGGTGTAGGATAGGGATACAAGTATACAATAACTAGTTTACTAATCATATCGATATTTAAACAACTCCTAAAATCTAAATTTGTTGAATCTCTGTTAATAGTTTCACGTATGGTTTAACAATGACTAATAAGGTTTATATGATGGAAACACAGTATTCCTTAAATTTTCTTTCAGTCATGTCTCTATTAAAGTAGCATAAAACTACTAGACTAAGTAGTGCCTCTTCTAATCTTTTGGTTTTTTCTCAAATATGCTTTCCTTCTCTCTCTTCCACCTTTCTATTTGTTTTTCGTTAGTGTATGGATTTGAAGCATATTCTGCACACCGAGAAAAGCTTTTCATTGTGTGGAAGATATGGCCTTTTGCTGTTTTCTTGCAATTTGTTCCGAGTCTTTGAATACTTTAATAACATCATGAGGGACATGGTTGCTTTGGATCATATAAATTTTTTCCTGTGTAACTGCTACTAATATGGATAATGGCTGTGATCCCTGATCACTAGGCTTGAGAATTCAGCATCAAACCTTGCAGGATCCGTACAACAAGGTGGGCCTCCAGGTTCTAATGCAACTTCCCTATTAGAGGTTTGAAATACTCATGCCAATCTTCTGATGATATTCGTCAATCGTTATCATTTGTCACTAGTTAGTAGTTACATAGTTACACACTGTATGTATTTGTTGTGTTACAGACTGGAAAAGCTTTTACTGCAAAGGGAATGCAAGTGCTTGAATATGTTGGTAAGGAGACAATGGACCTATTAATCAGTGAAACTGGAATTGATGTTGAGAAGCCTAATACAGAAGGTGGAGAACAAAAAGATGAGGATCAATTATCAGAGGAAGTGACATTTGATCGATGCTTTTACATTTATGGAGGTCCGGAGCAGTTGGAGGTAAACCTTAATGATGTTGAATTTGGTTGTTTAGATTTTGCTTTTTGGAAAATCATTTCACATGCAATACTCTCAGGAACTGGAAGCTCTGTCTAGTCATTATGCCCTGTTGTTTAACCGAAGAAAAGCAAAGTTATCAGCAGAGCAAAAGTCTGTATATGATGGGAAACTGAAAGAGGTCCAACAAATTTTTAATTTGAGTACTGAAATGGATGGAACCAGTGCTGATTTAAACAAAGGAAAGACAGTAAAGAGAGAAAATGAAGGAAGCGGTGATGAGATGAAGAATTTACATGATTCAAGTGTCAACAAGGCTGCTGAAATGGCTGCAGGGTAACTTAATCATTCCATGATATTAATATTGTGTTTAATTTTGATGCATCAACAGTGTAGAAGTGTTGCCCTGTCGTCCAATTAAATTCTTTGGTTGATCAGAGCATTAAAGTAGTGGGTAAGAAAAAAAAAATAGAAAAAGGACTTGAAAAAAATATTTGTGTGAAAAAAAGAAGTAAAATGAAATTACAAATGTACTTCATGGAAGTAGGGTAAGAAAAAGAATCTGTCATACACCTAAACATCTTGGAGAAGTGTAACATCCCAAAATTTTTGGAATCTAATTCTAATTAAGATTACTTTATTAAATTAGGGATGATTATATTCTATATTTGTTTGTTAATAATAATTAAAGTGGTCCTTCAGAAATACACAACGTTGCTAATTTGAATGTTTGGAAGCGCAATAATATTAAGCACAGACTGAAGGTCATAGGATTATTGAAAGCGGGCCAAGGAATTTCTATTGCTTCTTGTATGTGACGTTATAAAAAGCACTCTTTTGTGTTACCCCTCCTAATTAGTTCTGGTTTTTTATTCATTTGTGTTCACTGCATAAGTATGCTTGCCATTTTTCCCTATTGATTGAGGAAGCCTGCTTTGATTTGTTAATGTATGTGATGAATCCTGTTGCATTTTTTTGCAGTTTTACGAATGTGTTGGCTGGGCTAGCTGTTAATGATATAATTCAGAGAACTACTGGAAGATTAGAATCTCTTCATTCTGAGGGAGTTCATGTATGCGAACATACTCTTGAATTTGGTGTCAGAATTTGAATATCATCTATAAAATTCAGTTTTAATTTTTCATTTGTGTTTATTTTATAAGTGAGAAAAATCAAATTTGCTGCTTTCCTTTGCAGAGACTATCTGAAATGTGCTGTTTTTCAGTTTCTCAACTTCTAATGCTTGGCAAATCCATCATTTCTTGTGCCAACAAAATCGAGGATGGAGAAGTTGATGAAGATAAGGTGAACATAGAGTGGCCTGAAGATGTTTCTGCCAAAGCCAAGATCATAAGGTTAAATGCCCAGACAATGATAGGATACGTGGAAGCAGTTTCGAACAGTTTTATTACAGGTTTGTTTCCTAAAAATAATTAAGGCCCACTTCTAACTAGAAAATAGTAAAGCATATATTTTTTTTAAAGAAATGGATATGTCCATATATCTTGGACTTCTATTTATGTTATGATATGAGATATTAATATTAATTATGAAATATAAAAAGATATGGCAAAACTTATATCCAAGACTGTTTTGTGTAAAAAACGAACGTTTGTTTGCGTACACATTCTCTTTAGATACCAAAAGGAGTTATGTTTAATCAGAACCTGTTTGTTGTTGCCGTGAGGCCATGTGAAACGGATGTGTCCATAGCACCTCCTGACATTTGTTTGCAAAAGTAATGTTAGGAATGCCACCAACAGCGTTCTGCAGTTCAACCAAGCAAGCTATTCGCTGATTTGATTGTGATCACAATTACATTGTTTCTGTTATATTATCATAGTCTAGTAGTTGCTTACCGAGTCACTCTTACGAAGTTATGCTCATCATTTTGCACTTTTGATGTACAGATTCTCCCCAAAAGTTGGTCCCTGAAAAAGCCACCACTTTCTCTGAACACCTTCGAGCTGATCAAGCCACAGCAATAAGCAAAATCCAGGACGGGTTGCAGTTTCTTGCACACGTAGTCATCTCAACCTCCATGAATGCTGCTTGAGAACCCCCATGTTTTTATTTGTAAATATATTCACGGTTTAATTCGATAAGAGACACCACTCCACTATGTTCATTGATGGTTGTATGTTACTCGGTTCACTCTTAGCCTAGTATCTGTACCTGGACAAATTTGTCCTTTTAAATTCATTCGAACAGCATTTTCTTTTTTATTCTTTAATTTAGGGAGTTTAGAAATGCTCACTGTTCATCAATGCGCTTGAGGTACGTGATTTATATAATCATGTAATAAAATGGTACATTAACTATATATGTAGCAGCTACATTTGGAGCACAAGCAATTTTTATTTACATAGCTTATGTGATGTGTTGACTAGTGATGCACGAGTGTTAATTTGTGTATAAATAAGGGTCTAATTTTTGTTTATTTACCTTATTTATTTTGGTGATTCAATTGGAATCACTCATCATATAATGTTCACGAGAAATTTGAGGTTGAAGTATGGCCCTACCATAATTTTGTCCACATTTGTACCCAGATACATGTCCACATTCGATGTATCTGAAGACAACCCACATACGATGATGCTAAACAGGAAGAAATAAAGTACAACATTTGTGTTTATCTTATTAACTGCTAAGTGATAACACAAATCAGAGCAAGTGTGCGGTGAGAGAAGAGACATGGGAGACATAGACCCAGCTTTCATACAATCCACAGAACACCGTGCCAACAACCACAAGAAGTTGGTGGAAGTTGTTGAAATTCCAGTCATAGACATGTTGCAAAGCAGAGAAGAACTTATCTCCAAGATTGGAAGGGCATGCGAGGAGTGGGGATTCTTCCAAGTAACCAATCATGGGGTTTCCTCTGAGGTGAGCTCAAGAGCGGAGGCTGCGGCGAAGATGTTCTTCGAGCAAAGCACGGAGGAGAAGAGGAAAGTGAAACGAGATGAAGTGAATGCCATGGGGTACCATGATGGAGAGCATACGAAGAACGTAAGGGATTGGAAAGAGGTGTTTGATTATCTTGTTCAGAACTCAGCACAAGTTCCACTCATTGAGTCCCATGAAAAAGAGCTCAGGACTATTACCAACCAATGGCCTCAATCCCCTCCTGATTTCAGGTAATCCAAAATTTCAAAACAAGATAATAATAATCTGTGATTAAGAATTTGTTAGGTGTTTCACTAACTTAGATTGCTACATTTAAAAACTATAATTAGATGTAAACATGTTCTCTATTCTTAGATTGAAGATGATGTTTGATCAGGGAAGCATTGGAGGAGTATTCCAGGGAGGTGGAAAAGCTAGCATACAAGTTGTTGGAGCTGATTTCATTGAGCTTGGGGTTGGCTGGTGACAAGTTCCATGGTTGCTTCAAGGACCAGCTAAGCATGGTGAGGCTCAATCACTATCCTCCGTGCCCGTTCCCTGATCTAGCTCTCGGTGTCGGCCGCCATAAGGATAGCGGTGCCTTAACCGTGCTTGCCCAAGATGATGTTGGAGGCCTGCAAGTTAAGAGAAAATCAGATGGTGAATGGATCCCAGTTACACCAACCCCAGGAGCATTTATCATCAATGTAGGGGACATGGTTCAGGTAAGTTTCACTATGACAGTTTATAATGAATTATAGGTCCAAGTTGGTAATGAATTATGGATAACATCAATTAAGAATATAACAATATACTTAGAATTTACCAAGAACTTGAGAGTCTAAATTAAGATAATTGTTTTTCAAATCCATTTGATTGATTGAATATGTATGCTTGTGTCAAAGGTTTGGAGCAATGACAAGTATGAAAGTGTGGAGCACAGAGTGGTGGTGAACACAGAGAGAGAAAGGTTCTCCATTCCATTCTTCTTCTTCCCATCTCACAAGGTTATGGTGAAGCCTGTGGAGGAGTTGGTGAATGAGAAAAACCCTCCAAGGTATAGAGAATACAACTGGGGCCACTTCTATGCTCACAGAAACCGCACTGATTTCAAGAAGCGTGATCTGGAGAATATCCAAATTTATCACTTCAGAATTTTGGATTAGGAGTAGTAATTTCATCTATGTATTTAGCTTCACATATGTTGTGTTTCCTACTTTTCAAAAATAGTCCATAAATAAATTTAGAATTAAACCTTCCTTTTAAATGTTTTGTTTACCTATTTCCATAGTAAATAATAACTTAATAAGATAACGGTTTAATTACTCTGTTGGTCCCTATAGTTTTGCAAAGTTTTCAATTAGGTCCCTATACTTTTTTTCCTTTTAATTGGGTTCCTGTACTAATTTTTTTTTTCAATTGAGTCCCTAAACTTTTTTTTCCTTTTATTTGAGTCTCTGCACCAATTTTTTTTGTTTTACTTAGGTTCCTATACAATTAAGCCAATTACTACCAAGAGGGACCTAATTGAAAAAAAAATTGGTACAAGGACCCAATTAAAAAGAAAAAAAAGTATAGAGACCTAATTAAAAATTTCGCAAAATTATAGAGACCAACAGAGTAATTAATCCTTAGATAACATATGTATTCCTTCTTTTAGTGTCCAATTTTTTCCCCCTAAACTACTAATTTTTAAAACAATAACAATTTACTGTTACAAAAAAGAAAGAATTTTCTATTTCTCTTATATAAATATAACTCCCAATATTTATATTAAAAGAAAAACTATCATTCTTTTCAAAACTAGTTATCCACAATCATAAAACCATCCCAATTATGCTCTTTAATGCTATTTTCTTATTTTCAAATGAAAATTTACTTCTATTACTTTCAAAAAGTTAAAAGAAAATTTGACGGCCGCATGGAAAGAAAAATAATCTATATTATTGTTGTTTAGAAAAAAATGCACACTTACGTCACAGACTAAAATTTTGAATGTAGACAACCTTTGCCATGCATGTGCACACGTCACACAACTAAGAAATTTCCAAATCCAAAATCATAATGATTCTCAACGATATCGTGCAGCCTTCTCTAATCTTAATCTCTACTCTATAATTCTATTTCTCTTTGTGTTTCTTTCTAACTTCATTTTTTCCTTTGTTTTGTTTAACGAATTAACGTTGCATATTTTGCCAACACTTCACCACCTACTCACCATATACAAACAAAAACACATGTCTAGGTTCAATGCATCAACACACATCAAATTTTACACTACACTAACACCAATCCTTATCGGATTTTGAAGCCATATATTAATTGATCATCAGTTCATCACTCTTCCGTTCATCACATACTACTAATCAAACTAAAGGAATTAGCATAATTAATTAGAATGGGAGAGGTGGATCCAGCTTTCATCCAAGACCCAGAACACAGGCCAAAGCTATGCTTCAGTGAAGCAGAAGGGATCCCTATGATTGACCTCTCCCCATCAAGAGAAAAAGAAAAAGACCCTTCTGCCCTTGATAGGCTTGTGAAGGAAATTGGCAGTGCATGCAAAGAGTGGGGGTTCTTTCAGGTAATCAACCATGGGGTCCCACTTGATCACAGACACAAAGTTGAAGCTGCAGCTAGAGAGTTCTTTGGTGAGAGCAAAGAAGAGAAGAACAAGGTTAGAAGAGATGCTGTGAAAGTGCTTGGTTACTATGACACAGAGCATACCAAGAATGTTAGAGATTGGAAAGAGGTCTTTGATTTCTCTGTTGAGGAACCTACCTTGGTCCCTGCTTCTCTTGATCCTCATAATCAAGATGTCACTCATTGGCATAATCAATGGCCTCATTATCCACCATACTTGAGGTTATTCATTATTATTTTAAGAAATAACTAAACTAAGATTAAAAGGCCTTAGCACATAGCATTGATTAGTCTCATATTTATAACCCTTTTTGTTGTACAGAGAGGTATGCCAAGAATATGCTAAGGACATGGTGAAACTAGCATTGGAGTTGATGGAACTTATTGCTCTGAGCTTAGGTTTGCCACAGAAACGGTTCCATGAGTTCTTCAAAGACCAAACAAGCTTTATAAGGCTGAACCATTATCCACCATGCCCTTCACCACACCTTGCTCTTGGAGTTGGTAGGCACAAGGATTCTGGTGTGTTAACCATTCTTGCTCAGGATGATGTTGGTGGCCTTGAAGTGAAGCGAAAATCTGATGGCGAATGGGTTCGGGTTAGGCCTACTCCGAATGCTTATATCATTAATGTTGGTGACATGATTCAGGTACTAATTCACTAATATTGAGTCAAAGTGATCTTGAATATTGATCTGAATAATTAGAAATAATGTGGCATCATTGTAAGAATATAAAGTTGTGTATTGTTGTTGCACAGGTTTGGAGCAATGAAGCATATGAAAGTGTTGAGCATAGAGTTATGGTGAATTCTGAGAAAGAAAGGTTTTCAATTCCATTCTTTTTGAATCCTTCACACTATACCATGGTGGAACCATTAGAGGAGCTGGTAAATGAGAACAACCCTGCCAAATACAAGCCTTACAATTGGGGCAAGTTTTTAGTCACTAGAAAGCACAGCAATTTCATGAAGCTTGATGTTGAAAATATTCAAATTTATCATTTCAAGGTTTAGATGAAGAGAGGGATTATGGAAAACATGTTATGCTTCATTTACTTAGAAATAAGCAATGCTGATGTATATTTTTTACCTGTCTTGAATAAAATTAGCAATTTTGAAAGTAAATCAACAAATTTGATAACCACAGCATTGCTTTGTTTACGCATTAGTTTGAATCTCATGGCAAGTACAATACTTATTTCAAGGAAATAAAATGACTAGGCTTTAATTTTATAATGTTCACAATGCAAGAAGTAGTAACAGGCTTTCAAACCATGTTTGTTAATAAACAGCATCTGTGTTTAACACAAGGCACAATTAATTGTTTGAGTACAAATAGATATCAGGAACTCTTAAATTCATTCAATGAAAATGAGTGTATGTTACAATAAGAGCAGTACTAATAGAGCTTTGAATTGTGATAATCCTCGTTTTAGATAGATAAAGTGTGCTTCCAAAACAAGAGGGAAACACAGTAGGTGATACATCAAAGTTTATGATATCACATCACAAGATCACAGAACAATATACACAAAAATGGGAAGTTTGAACAATAAATTCCCGTACAATATGCCTATCTCAATGAACACACATGCCAATTCATACCCAACCTCCTATTACCATGTTGCGTCTCGAATAGCCACAACCATATTACATAATAACCAACCTGAAATCAAATGTAGGAAAATCTTTCACATGAAGCAAGAAATAAAGCAATCTCCACTGTGCCTTGAAATAACCTACCCAGCAACTCTACCCGCTCCCTTCGGCATGGCCATCAGGAGGGGGAGATGCCACAAAACCATATATGGATCCAACTAGTCAAGTAATCGTTATCACATGAAGCCAGATAATGCTCTTGCTTGAACGGCAAATTTCTGGGGAAAACATATAGAAAATGTAAATTATACCAAATTGACTTATTGACACATCCAGCTAAGTGATGGATATAAACCAAAAAATGGGAAAGCACATACAATTATAAACAAGGAAAATGAAGAGGCAATATGAGAATCCAAACCCAATAATCTTCTAAGGACGGGCGCTCTATTGGATAGTGAGTTATATGCCATTGCCCAAGAACTGCAAGCAATAATCGAAACATTCTCAACTATGAAACAAAGTTTAAAATATAACAGTTGATAGGTTTCTGATAGCAAAAGAAATTGACCTTTTCTTTCTCGACAAATATTGCAAAGACTGGAAGGAAGCTCCAACTAAATTAAGAGAGGTGATGACATCAGAGGTGTTCCACACCAAAAGCAGATCAAGTAGTTCAATACCAGCAACATTTCTCTTAATCCATCTCTGATACTTCTTCTGGAAATAATCTACAATGCAAACCAGAATAAAAACAGATAATCAAGAAGTAGGACAACTATTCATAAGAATCCACAAATAAATTTAAATTTACATGCCACTAAAATGTTAGGAAAAAAAATTCAATGCTAATTGTCTTGCTTTATGCATTGTGCAAACAAAATATGTGGTGTTACCTTGATGTAAATATTTATCATAAGAACAGCTTCCTATTTTCTAAGTTGGAATCCTCTTCTTTTTCCATAGTTACTTTTAGATGCCACAACTGAAATCTGAAGGATAAGCCATGCCTATGCATTTACATACACGATTTGTTGTAAACATAACACTCCATCTCATGTGCTAACCGGGTTATTCCACAAACTGTGGATAAGAGTATGCAGTAACCAAAAAATAAAAAATAAAAGGGGAATTTAAGCGACTGTTTCAAACTAAGCAACAAAACAAGCAAATTGAATTTCTTATCAAACAATTATATTGTTGCTTTCGAGTACTCAACCTTGCAATATTGCTAAATTGAGTTCATAACTCATTATTCTTCTGTATTTTCTGTTTTCTCCACTTATTTCTAAGACAAGTTTGCTAGTTCGTTCATAAAGAGAATTTATTTATATCAAGTTCCAGGAAGTCAGAGATACTGCTGGATACATTCAGAAATGGAAATGTGGGAAAATCAACTCTAACTAGTTCGAATCACATAAATGGTTCTTACCTAAATAAGTTTGAAGCTAGGGTAATTGGCTTATAGCTGAATGTAATTTCCTTTGCATGCTACCTAACCAAGAAAATAAACTGCATTTAAATATTAATTTCATAAATTTAATGAAGAAGAATAAAAAAAATGCTTTAATTGAAAAAAATGACATGGACAATACTTTAATCAGTGTTGTACCCAAAGGAGGAACTGGGTCAGAATTTGACCATCTTGAGGATTCAACATTTTGCAAAATGGAATGATGAGACCAAGTATTTGTATCTTCCCATTGAAGCAGCAGATATCGGCATATTGAAATTTGAAAGTATGCCAAGAAGAAAATGATTTGCAAGAATCCCCTGCATCAAATAAAATTAGAAATTTAATGTGGGTTTCAGATATATTGCATTTGTAATGAAAATGGAAAAAAGCAAACAATGTTATTACCTTTTGAGGGTATCAATCTCCGTATATGGATATGTTTGGGATGTGAGCTATCTTGGCCCGATCTTCTCCACTATCAGGGTCGTATTTGCGCTTTAGGATTGGACAACCACAGATCCGTAGTGTGTGTATGTTGGTAAGGCAACGGTCAGCTTCATCCAATGACTCTAATTTAGGGCAATACCTAATCTCTAAAACCCTTAGTGATTGGAGGTTGCCAATCTGCTCTGGTAAAGCCTTCATGTCCCGACAACGGGAGAAGATGATTGTCTGCAGAGAAGAGAGCGCATGAGGAGGATCACGACCTTGTGTGTGTTTCCAGAGGTCAAGCTTGTCGTCATTGAAACTAATCTTCAACTCTTGAAGTTGAGAAGGAAGATATTGCAAGTGTCGTGACAGAATCTGAATGGCTGACGATCTACTAAGGTCGAGACTCTGGAGCGATGTGAGGTTTTTCATCCAGTCCACTGCCATTGCTTCTATCCCTGTAACTTCCCTAAGCCACAAGTGCTTGAGATGAGAGAGAGGAGAGATGAATGAAGAGTCATGCTTAACCATACATGTTTCCAACATCAGCTTCACGCTATTACCCCCTCCTAACTCCAACTCAACGAGGTGTGGGAAAGAAGGCATGCAGGTCAACTTTGGACAATTATCAATTCGGAGATAAGAGAGACGGGGAAAAGGAGGTAGAGAAAGATGGTTTTGAGTCTCATTTGCATTCTTCTGCCATCCTCTCAGGTTGTTACAGTAATTGATTACGAGTTCCTCCAAAGACGGGAAAAACACATCACCAATATTTTCATAATAATCCATCCACTCCAGCGATCCCATATGATCAACCTTGAGCACACGAAGGCAAGGCAGTCTTTCCAAAGGTGGGAGATGTTTGCAATTGGGAAGATCCCAGAGAAATATGCGAACAACATTAATTAGCGAGATAAGCCAATCTGAAAACCTCACTCCTGGAAAGCCTTCCAAATGTAGTGATCTCAGATTTTGATGGGGACAAAGATTATCCAATAACACCAAACTCTCACTCTTTCTTATTTCATATTCACTGGAATCAGAGCATCTGATCCCCCATAACAGTGAAAGGTCTTGAATGTGTTTCTTTGATCTCATATTTGTCTCATTAGATTCCGATGCCGCGTCCTTTACCAAACCCAAATTACGAATGGTCAATTTGCCTCTGAGGTCAACAAGCTCTTTCAGTTCATTCAATTTGCCACTTGTATCTTTTTTGTTATTCCCTACTACAAAACTTGACAAGGATTGCAATGAAAGCAATTTCCCCAATCCTACTGGCATGCCATCTTCAAAGGCTTTACAACCTTCAATGTCGAGCTCCTTCAAATTGATCAATTTTGTAATAATCTTTGTTGGAAAAACAAGTTTATTACAAAAAGTCAATATCAATGTATGTAAATAATTAAGATTGCCAACTGACTCAGGCAAACTAACTAAAGATTCACAAAATGTTAAATTTAATGTTTGCAAACAACCAAGATTGCCAATCGATTCAGGCAAACTAACTAAAGATTTACAACCTTTTAGTTTTAATGTTTGCAAACAAACAAGATTGCCAATCGATTCAGGCAAACTTCTTAGTTTTAGAGAGTATGAAAGATCAAGGTATCTTAAATGTTTGACTTTATCAATGGACTTTGGTAGCTGAGTCATAGAATTAAATGACAAATTCAAAGCACGAAGGCACTTCAGTTTTTTCATAAAAGAGAGTTTGCCCGCTAAATTTCTAGCAATGTTGCAATGGATGATTGTCCGTAATTTGCAAACATCAAGCACATCCAATGAACAAATGGTACTAGTTTCAAAAGCCACATGCATGGGTCTTCCAACAATTCCTTTTCCCTCAGTATGTAAGTAACAATCATTTCCAGCTACTGACGTTGCAAGATCATGCATCAAATCATGCATTTTTAAGAACCTAATATGACCATTTTCATCCATTAATGCATCCTGGAAGAATGACCTCATTAACAAAATCTTCACATAATTATTACCCACATCTTCCATAGATTGCGTTCCAGTTAAACTTGCAAGATAACCTTGGGCCATCCACAATTGAATACACTCATCCTTTCCGATTACCGAATCTTTTGGATATAGACAACAATACGCAAAACATTGTCTTAGTTCAGGACGCAAGTTTCGGTAACTCAAATTTAGGACCGGCATGATACTATTCTCTTCTTCACATAACCTCCAAATATCACCATGCAGAAGACTTGACCATTGATCAATTTCTTCAACACTTATCCGTAAGAAGCCTCCTATTATTTTGATCGCCAATGGCACTCCTTTACACTTCTTTGCAATTTCCTTTCCAATTGTTTGTAATTCAGATCTCATTCTGCTGCTATCTTCACCAAATGTCAGGTTCTTTAGCAATGTCCATGATTGCTCATCTGTCAAACCTCTCAAAACATACGGCTCGTCAATACCCATTGCTTTAGAAACCAATGTACTACGAGTCGTCACTAATAGCTTACTGCCTTGACCTCCGCACATCAAATGAGTTCTTAAATCACTCCACTTTGAATGATCTTCATTCCACACGTCATCAAGCACAAGCATATAATTTTGCCCATTCAATTCTTCTCGCAACTTTTGTTGTAGGGCCTCTAATGAATCACCACCAGCATCCTTCTTTAAAGACTCCAGCATCTTCTTCAAAATAGTTTTCACCTCGAAATCTTCTGAAACGCACACCCATATATATTTCTGAAAGAGGTTCTGGTCTTTAGCAGCATTGTACACGAGCTGAGCAAGGGCTGTCTTGCCTAAACCCCCCATACCAACAACAACAATTAAAGAAACATTTCGGTTCGGATGAGTTTGCTTCAGCAGGTTAACAATCTCATTCTTATTCTCTTCCCTTCCAATTATCTCTGATTGCAAAACGGAAGAACTTGTTTCCCTCCACGCACACTCATCTTGCTTAAGAATTACCGAACTCCGATTCAGGTTCAACTTAGACATCTCTTCAGCAACATTATTAAACTCCTTCCGAATATTCTCAATCTTACGAGCTAACTTAGCACGGAAAAGAATTGGATTCACAGACTTGGAAAAGAAGCCACGCACCTGACTCATTCTTTTGCGGCGCAAGTCTTTGATGAAGACATCATCAAGCAAGTCATCAGCATCATAGAGCACTTGTTTGAACCTTTTGATCCAGTGGGCAACAGTAGCATCCTGGCCTTGTTTGAGCTCAGCATCAGAAAGCACGAGTTTGATGGATTCCAAAGTGGCCTTCAGCTTCTCAAGGTCATCCATGACTCCATAGATCCTCCCGATTTCACGAAAGGCAAGTGAAGCAATCTTGTTGATGAGTGAAGTAGCAACACCATAGGGGATCTGTTCAGCCATCTCTCTCAAAGTGCCGAAGGAAAAAGATGAAAGCAAAATGCAGTGTTTGAAGGAAGCGGTTGCAAGCAATGAGTGGAGAGTCAGAGTACGCGGTGTTTATAAAATATAACTGAAAAAGTACAAGCAAATGCTTGCCAGCTTTCCACTGGGATTACTTTAGAATTATTGCGCTCCATGACGAGAAAACAAACGGTTTGGATTAATTGGTCGGCAAATCTAACAAGATTATGAATTTTAAATCCTTTAAAGTCAACAAGTTAATAAGGTAGTAAACTGAAGGATTTCTATTAATTTTATAATTTTTATAAAATATGTGTTTTGTTATTTTAAGTTTTAACTTAGGTGTGATTAATTTTTTAGTTTATCATTTTACTAATTGTTTTTTATTTTGAAAATTTTAATTGCATTAAGTGATATTTTATTAGCTAAATAAGTAACCCTACAATAATCAATATTAAATGAGAATATGTAGGTATAAGAATTTATAATAACGAATTGCAAGACTACCAATGCAATAACAAACAAATGGGTCAACTATTATATAAGAATCCATTAATAAACTTGCGCTTGATGTACACCCGCCATTGATAAACTTACACTGGATGTACATCCGCACATAAAACATATGGCCAAAATGACTATGAACATTTCATAGGAAATAATTTAGCAAGTGATAATTTTGAAATTAATATTAAAGAGTCGAGCATCATTTTTATCTCTAATATTTGGAGTAAGTCCTATTTGTATATTTATATTCAGGGACGGAGCTTAGTTCAGACAAGAGAGGGTCATGGCCCCCAATTTTTTATAAAATAATTAGTAATATTTTTTTAAAAGATAAAAAATAGTTCAATTGACTTAAATACTTTACTATGATTTAAAGTACCCAATAAGTTCAATAAGCAACACTTCCTCTATCTTTAAGTTCAAATATAAAAAATTAGATATTTTTTATTTATTTAATTTAATATTATTTTATATTTTACTATTTATTTAATTTAATTTTTTATATGATAAAAAAATAGAATATTCAATAAGTATTAATATTATTGTATTTGTATAAATTGATAAAAAAATTCAATAAATATTATAAATTTTAATATTTATCCTTTTAACTTCTTCTTTACATATTTTACAGGATATATATTCAAATTTTATATAAAATAATAATGAAAAATCAAAGAATTGATGCATTTTTCAAGAGAATGGCTAATATTTAAGAAGGAGGGCATATAACTTTTATAATATCAACATCAGTAGATAGTTCTTCTACTTTAATAAATCACGAAAAAAGTGAGATACAACATTTAAAAGTTCAAAAAGTTACATCTGATGAGTTTGACCTTAACTTCTTTGGAACGAGACCCTAGAAAACAGCTTTAAATTTGGCAATATCACTCAAACCAAAGAGATGAGATTAGACGAACTTATTTTAAATGGGATCCATATCAAAAGTATCTTAACAATTATCCTCTATCTGGCCCCCCAAAATTTTGTTTCAAGTTCCGCCACTGTTTATATCCTTGACGTTTATAAAAGTAATTTAATTTAATGTTATTCTGCCATAAATTACACATCATGAGCTTTAGTTGAAATTCTAAAATTGATAATCTACTTCAAATAATAGCTCATCTAAAGTTGAAACCAATTCTCGCAATATTTACATAATTCACTTTTTTTAAGGACATAATTGAACCTGAACACAAATAGTGGGTACAATCTAACATATCCGAATGAGACCTAATTGATAATGAATTCATCCAAATGAAAATTATTGAAAAATACAATCTGATTTGTTAGTATAATTGACGACAAGATAACATTGAATCACTTTTATAAACGTTAGGGATACAAATAAAATTATTTAAACGTTAGAAACACAAATATGACTTACCCCAAACGTTGAGGACAAAAATAATATTTTACTCTAATATAAAATTTATCTTAGTAGTTAAGTTACTTATAATTGTGTTAATATATAATTCGTTTTATTAAGATTACATCATGTCATAATTATGATAATAGCTTAACACATTTAATTTTAAAATAGTTGAATATTAAATATTTAGAACAGGTTTTTATATATAATTCATAAAATTAAAAACAATCAAATCTAACATCTAATATGACTTCAACCAACAATAGTAAATAACTAAATATGAATGCGTTTATAGTTATCACTTGTAACAAAGGAATTCATATTTTATTTTTAAATTAAATTTCTAACGATGCGAAGTTGCAAACGAGTTATATATAAATACGGAAAAGTTCTGCATCCATGTATTTTTTACATGGTTGTTAACCAAGCAATTTCTTCCACACGTGGGTCCTCCACCTCTCACTCGTTTGTCAAATACGCGCTACATATAATGTGCTGCAACCTAGAGTTTTGCTCAACGTAAACCTTCTGCTGCAACGTCAACCTCCTCCTTCTTCTTCTTCTCTGCTCGCGTTCTTTTTTATTGATCTGCATTGCCTTCATCGTTCTCCTCTAGTCGCGTTCATCTTCTCGTTTTCTTATTTCGATCTGGTTGCATTTATCTTCTTCCTATTCTTCTTCGTTTTCTTCTTCGATCTATACTTCTGAAACGAAACAATAAATGACTAACTTCAAATCAGGAGAGCGATATGGATTACTCTTCTGAAACTAATCAAACTGACAAAGTTTGGATTATTCAATTTTGAATCGAATTGAATGGAATGCAATTGCTAATTTGAATTGAATTAAATGGACGGAGGTGATTTGAATTTGATTTTATATAATGGATTATGTTTCGTTCACTCAATACTATACAATTGTTTCACCATGAGTACTGTGTTCGGTCTGCAGAAAACTGTTTGAATTTGATTTTATATAATGGATTATGTTTCGTTCACTCAGTACTATACAATTGTATTGTGTTCGGTTCACCATGAGTACTGTGTTTTGTTCATTCTGCACTATTCAAAACTCTTCTTCCTCACCTTCTACTGCTTCTTCACCAGAGAGAGAAGGAGGAAAAGACAAAAAAAATACAGCAGCAATAACAACAAAAGAATAACGATAGGATTTCAGGGTTTAGGAGTTTAGGCTTTAGGGTTTATGAGTTCAGGGTTCAGTGTACAGGAGTTCAGTGTGTTTCAAACTTTTGATTCGTCCCGTGTATTAATTTCAGTTCACCGTGTTCATGGTTGAGAGTTTAGGGTTTAGGGGTCTAAGGTTTAGGGTTCAGGGTCCAGGGTTTTAGGGGTTTAGGGTTTACGGTAGGGTTCAGAGTTTAGGGTTTAGGGTTTAGTGTTTAGCATTCAGGGTTCAGAGTTTAGTGTTTAGGGTTCGGGTTCAGGGTTTAGAGTTTAGCGTTCAGAGTTCAGGGTTTGGGTTCAGGGTTTAGGGTTTAGGGATTTATGGTTTATGGGTTCAGGGTTCAGTGTTTAGGGTTCTGGTTTTAGTGTTTAGGGTTCTGGGTTTAGGGTTCAGTGTTTAGGGGTTCATAATTTTTTGGTAAACAGGAGAACAATTTGGATTACTCTTCTGAAACGAATCAAACTGACAAAGTTTGGATTATTCAATTTTGAATCGAATTGAATGGAATGCAATTGCTAATTTGAATTGAATTAAATGGAAGGAGGTGTACTGAATTGAATTGAATTGAATTGATAATATGTAAATTGTAGGCAGAGTTATTTGATTTTATATAATGGATTATGTTTCGTTCACTCAATACTATACAATTGTATTGTGTTCGGTTCACCATAAGTACTATGTTCGGTTCATCATGAGTACTGTGTTCAGTTCACCATGAGTACTGTGTGAAGAAGAAGGCGAAGAAGAAGAAGCGCAGGAGAAGAAAAAGAAGCGTGGGGAGAAGAAGCGTTGGGTAAGAGCGATTTTGTGTGTGTTAGGCACATGTATTTTCACATTTCATTTAATGGTATTAGATTTTTTTTTGTGTTGGGTCAACTTGGTTACATGATTACATGGATGTGTAGCATTCCCGATATAA
>NC_029794.2:135821270-135829407 GCF_000816755.2 Arachis ipaensis
TATAATTGTGTATTATTAAAAAAAGTTGATGCTAAAAGTATTGTATAAGGATTTTTTTAATTAAAAAGCAAATTCATATGTATGTTGAGAAATTTTTTTTTGCATTTTAGGAATTAAATTTTTTCATATTTATTTAAATAAAATACCCTGTATACATGTGCTACCTATCGACTATGTACAAAAACGTGTGAGAAAAGCACCTCATTTTGTTGAAGTGTGAGTGTGTAGTGTTCAGTCCAAAGAGTAGAATTGAATTGGTTCAGTTTTCAAGTTTTCATCTTTGGAATTCACACAAACATGGCTGCTCTTCTTCCCTCTCCCTCTCACCTTCTGTCTCCTATCTCTTCCTCTCGTTTCCTGAGATTCAAGGTGCGCCTTTCTTCACCCTTTTGCATTTCTCTTTATGCTTTAAGTTTCCTATTCTGTTATTATTTATATTATTAAATTAAAGTACAAAACCTATGGTTTCAGTTGCTGGTAGAGCTTCTTTTCTTACTATAGTGTTCATATTATCTTGTAGTCTGAATGAAAGGTGTTCCGTATGCATATTTGAAAAAAGAAAAAAGAGGCTTAATTTTTACACTCTTGAATTCGGTCATTCTGTTATAACAGTTTACAGTAATCAAATGATAAGTGTAAATAATTATTTACATATATTATTTCTTTGTTTGTTTGTGATTGTGTATTATGGAATTAGTCAAATCTGAAAAGTGCTGGTTATTATTTGGTTTGAACATTATGAATCTTTGGCAAAATTTACACTCCGTTTAGAAATGATTTCTTTTTGCAGTTTAGGGTACAATTAGCTAAGGCATTCATAGATTATAGTCTGCTGAATTGGCTTCATCTGCTGAAAACTCTTCTTTGTACCGTTGCAGGTTTCATCATGCTTTGTTCAGAAGAATTTAAGTGTTAAGACATTTTCTGCTTCTTTGAAGACACGCCCAAAGATCTTGTGTGTTATGAATAATATGTCTGCACAGCAATCAGATGACCATGGGAAGATGAAATTGAACCAATTGACAGACAAGGCACAAAAGCTTTGGGACAGTTCACCCGAGCCGGTGAAGAAATTCCCGTGGAATAGAACGTTGGACAACTTCATTCAACTCATTCTTGATCTTGTTTTGGCCGTAGTAAAATACCTAGCTGTACCTGTGTTCGTAGTTACCTCCATTAGTGAGTTATCTTACTGTGGACATGAAAGGAAGCTGGCTCTTGTTCCTATTCCATTTCTCTTTGGTGTTGCTGTTGCTGGGGTCCTTAAGAAGACTGCTTTAGAATTATCTCCACGACTAAAGGTAAAAATCATTGATTATGTACCATTCTGTAATCTAGATATTAGATAGAATAGTTGAATGGAGCATTAAACTGTTTTATTTTTGGTAGATACTAGATAGTTTCCGAATTCTGAAAAAACAGTTGTGATACTTGAGCTCCATAGAGCATTCTTCCTTCCAAAAGGATTTGAGTAGCCACATTGCCTCTGTGGTTTGAATTGCTAACAAGGAAGCATGCTTCTTATGAAGTTTTTCACATTGCAGATATGTGATAATGAATTAACAACACAATGATTTCAATAGATTTTCCCTTTGTGCCCGTTTACTGTGGATTCCAAATTCCAATACTAGCATCTAGCTTGTCTTAATGATATATGTGAATACCCCTAGATGCTAGCCTTGTATTACTGGGCAGGTCTGTTAGGGGCTTAAATTGGTATTGTTATGTCACAAGATCATGTTTAAGTCCTGGTTGACTTTCCTGATTTAAACTAGTTTGGTTTTCAGGATGCAGAAGTTCCATGGCATTTACTTGCAATTGCAATTTTCTTCACATTAATCAAATTGCCCGGTCCATATTACCCTTATTGGGGACGCATAATCATTCCTCATTTTGTAAATGGTGTTCTCTTAAGGACGCTGTGGTTCGCAATTATGTGGTACAGAAGGCCTCAAAAAGCATTGAAGATATCAGATTCTACATATGATAGTTAGTACACACCCTGAGCTATGACACCAACCTGAAGAACAATTTATGCAGTAAGTACCATCAATTTTTTCTATATTTCATATCTCCGAATCCACTGCATGTATGAAAAATTGTGATTTGGGTCTTTACAAGGCTATGATAATTGCTTTTTTCTCTGATGTGTAAATACTATGTTTTGTCTTTTGTGGATATTGATCTTGTGTTATATATATGGGAATATATGGTAAATTGATACGGGCATTATATAATATATGTGCATGTCAAGATCTTGTGATCAACTTCAGATGCTTATTAGAAATGTTATTGATAAATTAATCATTAACTTGTATTTTGTTCGATACTGCAGACACTTGCTATTACCCATGAAAATTCAATTGGAGCATTAGACAGTCCTTGAGAATCTTGCTGAAATTACAATTGTCTTTGTTGAGAAAGATGTAGAAAGCTATGCTTGATTACTATGTTTCAGGGGAATGGCAAATTTGATTCTATTGGAACTGGATGAGCCAGATAAATAGGTTTATAGGCATTACAATTTACCAGCATGTAGCAAGCTGTACTTGAGAAGTAGATGTGACTTGCGACTCAACTTTTGTGTAAGGAGAAGTTTCTGGAATGACATTTCTTTCTGTTTTTATTTTCTGGTCAATGTGGCATGTTCATATGGAGCTTGTATCCAATTTTCAGCTCAGTAAACTCGGGAATTCTATTTGAGTTGCCTGTCTAGTGAGATCATTAAGCAGTGAAACTCTATTTCTAATCTACTGGTGTCATCATTTGTTGGAGTTTTTCATTTTAAATTCTTCAATAATGTCTTTCATTTAAAGTAATCTTATTCAAGGCACCATCCAATGCCAAAAGTTGAGATTTGAGTCTTACTTAATTTGGTTCCCACATTGATTTGAATAATTAGAAATGTCTTATGGGTTTAAATATCCAATTCATGTACATAATATTTTATTTTGAATTTAATCTTTATATAACAAATTTTTTGAAGTTATCTTATCCCCTTTTAATTTTATTCTTGTTATTCGTAATTGTGATAATGATAGTTATTATGATATACGAGATAGTATTACCCAAAATAGCAAAAGCAAAAGCTGGTGAGGAAAAAAAACAGATTATTCAAAAGGGTAATTTGGATAAGAATGCCAAACACAAATAGGACCATTTGGATAAGAATGCTTTCCATTCGAAGTTCTAACACAAGGACACACCCAACGGTAATTTGCTTTTATATTTTGATGAGCAAAAAGAGAGCTAAGTTTTCATCCATTATGCACTTCACTACTTAATTTTCAAGCATTCGGAAACCTAAACTGTTCATTTTTTTTTTCACATGAGCAAATGCACTGATTAAGCATGGATTAATCAAAATTAAACAGCACCAAATCCATAGCAAGGGGATCACTACTCGTGATAGATGCCAGAAAATAATCAACAAGTGATCATATGACAAGAACAAAGCATTACTTCCATGAAGGTTGAAGATGTGCAAGATAATACAATAAATATATAGAGCACCATATGTAATCAACAAAGATCACAAAATACAAGCAAAGCAGGATGGATCTCAAAACATTCTAGTACAGTACTCTTGCTTTTGAATTAAAAACTTTTTCTTCAACTACATATTCTACACCCTGTACAAGTTAAACCCAAGATATTTAAACATTAAAATTGGTCCAATAAGCCAATTTTCCTTTTTCTTCAACATGCTTACATTGCATAAACTATTTCTCCACTGCTATCGATATCAAGGTCGGGATCATCGAGCTCTAAGTCTTCGTCCATGTCGTCAATATCCAAGCTGCCGTTAAGATAACGGTTCAGAGACCGAGTTCCGGCTGCAGGAATTGTAGCCTCAGCAATTAACTGCATGATTTCTTCAATGCTCTGCATTGGTTGTTCAGGCTCCTCAAACTGGGTGTTTGTATAGTCAACCATGAGATCAGCTGGGAGGTTCTTCAAGAACCACGGATGGTTTCTAATCTCAGGAATGTTTATTCTCTGCTTTTAAAAGAACATTAGTTTCCAACTGCAATCTTAATGCCACATGTGCACGGCAACAAGAGAAGAAAACAAAGAAAATGCGGCAAAATTGTAGATTAGAACATTTAAAATCCATTTCATTTTAACTGTCTAAGGAAAATGTATATTATGACACTTGATTGTATTAGTAAAGAACATAAGTTTCATAGGGAAAATGTCATGATAGAAACTGACCTGGGCAGGGTCAGCGACAAAGATCCTTGAGATCAGATGACGGCATTCAGGTGATATGCTAATACTGTCAGGAATTGAGTACTGGACTTTCAAAATTCTCTGCAAGCAAAAATCAACAGTTTTAGAAAAGGAATTCAATAATATTACCGCATTAACCAGAAAGGATGCAAAAGGCTACATGAATTGTCTTCTGGAAATTTTTTGGTTCATCTGGATCCTCAAAAGGGTATGAGCCCACCAACATGACATATAAGGTCACACCACAAGACCACACATCCGCAATCTGAGCCATAATCGAGTAGCAGCATCATTGTAAAGCATTAGTAAAGAAGAAAAACAATGCTAGCCAGCCTAAAAATGCAGTTATTGTGCATTAACATCTAATATTTGAAGTATGACAAGCATAGAACCACTTGTACTATGCTGAAGGTTATATAGTAGATCTTAATGCAGTGGCGATCCAATTATATTAAACAAATCAAGTGGATGACAGCATGATGCTAAACAAGTGAACAACACATATAATGCTTTCCTTGAAAAGAAGTTGGCAGATTGTACCAATTAGCAGATGGATGTGTTCAGAAGGTGTAAATAAGATGGAAATAAGAAATCTGCGGACACAGAAGCTAATTTCGTACATCTCAATTGGAAATTATTAGAATTTCACAGTGATATATTTATTTGGCCTCATAGCAGCAAAATACCTTGCCATCATATTCCTTCCTGAGTAGAACTTCCGGAGCAATGTATGCAGGGGTACCAACTGTAGATTTTGGTTGTGAATGTAGCACTGAGGACTGCGAAAGAAAAACAGCATAGATTTGTGTTATAGATATCACAAATTTTATCAGAGAAAGAAATTTGCTTGATCTTGGAGGAAACTAAAATTTCAATTAACTGAAGATGTTCAACAGATAAAAGCAGCAAGAAAAAAGAGGCCGACCTTAGAATACCCAAAATCACATATCTTTAATCGCGGAGCTGGACTGCCATCTAGTAATGTGTTCTCTAACTTCAAGTCACGATGGCATACTTGCTGCATTAAAGAAGATAAACAGAGAAATTCAGGTTAGACTTCTCGCCTATACATTCTGTGAAACAAATGCACGAAAGTACCAAACTTGCATACCATTGCATGACAGTAGCTAACCCCTGAGATAAGTTGTTGGAAGAAGAAGCGCGCCTGAAACGAAAGATAATTAATAATAGCCATTATATAACATATAATGGCAACAGCAGTATGATGCAACTAAACAAATGCAGTAGATAAGAACCTCATCCTCATTAAACCGTCCTGCATTGCATATTCGCTCAAATAGCTCTCCACCAGCAGCATATTCCATCACAATAGCCAAATGTGTAGGGGTTAATATGACCTATACTCGCCCAGTAAGATAACTTATCAAATTACAGCTTAAGTAGGAATAAATAGAACAATTCATTGGGAGTATACAGATAGCAGACCTCTTTGAATCTAACAATATTTGGATGCCTCAGCGATCTGTGATTTATAATCTCCCTTCTCACATTTTCATCTATCTGTTAACAGAAATTGAAGTTAATAACTTAACATCAATTCACTCAACAGTCAACAGCACAACAAGATCAGTTAATTATGTCCAATATTAATTGCATTTACCAGCAAATCTTTCAAAATCGTACTGATTGCAGAGCAATCTCAGCTTAAAACTATGATACAAATCAACAAAAGCTTTCAAGTAACAAAAAAAAAGTAAAAAAGGGATGATCTTTGACATTAAAATTGAAAGTCAATAACTCAACTGCCAAATCATGAGTTCATGACCCGCAACTAATACACGCAAATCAAACACACCGCAATAACCATTAATAGACAAGAACAAAAAGAGGAATCAGAAAGAAATTCGAAGCTCAAACCTTATCACCTCTCTCAATATATTTGACAGCAACAAGCTCATTAGTGTGCTTATCTCTCATAAGCCTTGCCACCCCAAAATTGCCAGAGCCAATATCACGAACAAGTTCATACCTTTCACTCTCGTGCATGATCGCCATATCCATTCCAACACCAACATTCACTGCACCACCTCCAGGTCGATCCATTCCCAATTTTTGGTTAAAATACAAAAACTATAAAAACCCAATTTTCACATTGAGATACCAATCATGTCAAGGATGAAAGGCAAAAATAAAAGATTAGATCAACCAAATAGAAAATTGAAGCTTTATAGTGGTCAAGCGTGTGAGATTCCAAACCAAAAATGGGAACTTGGTTTGGAGTGGAAGCAGTGGTTGAAGCTGGGAAGCTGAACTTTGAAGTTGAAGTTGGAAAATAAAATAAATTAAAAAAACCAAAAAGAAAACTCGGTGATAAGCTCGTGAATGTGAACTTGTGAAGTGTGAAGTGTGAACCCTCCTTTTTATAATTATTAATTTAAATAATTTATTTATTAATTGTTTCTCTTTGGTGTGTCAGAGTAGATGGTGGTGCGTTGTCTTTCTTTCTTTGTTGGTCTTTGATTTTATCCACACCTTCCACTCATATTTTATTATTACATGCATGCGTCATAAATCAATGTAATTTCTAATTTCTTTATATTTTTATTCTTTTTTAATCTTCTTGTGGGGGCAATAACAACGAAGAATGAAGAAAGAGAGAGAAAATTAGATTTGTCATTTGTGTCTGAAACAAGCATCACGGAAATAATCTTCATCGTCTTTTCCGGAAAATAAAATGCCCAATTCCCAATGACAAATTATTGAGTAAAAACTCCAACTCTATTTATTTGGTCTTAAAAATTTTTTGAGATTGGTAACTGGTAAGGATCTAGATGAATAGGGCTGAAGAGTTTCTAAAATACTTTGGAAATTGGGAGTTTAACAGAAAAGAGATATTGATATTAAAAAGTTAAAGAGAAATTCATTTCAGACACTCAAGTAGAAGTAGATATATGCCACTTTTTAATTGATATTTTTTTATTTTTACATTATTCACATAATAAACGTTTTAAAAAATTCAATTATAAAAAAATTATTAAAAGATCATCAAAATTTATTATTTGACCATTATTTATCTATTAACTCAATTTTATTAATCTAATTTCTTTAATTGACAAATAATTTTGCCCTATTTTAAGAGCAATTATTTTTTTTTTGGGTCATATTTTATTAAATATTTTCTTTTATCAATTCCTTAAAGTACCCTTAATCAAATCCAAATTTTATTTTCATCATTTAGTCCACATCAGTATAAGAGAAACTAGAGAAGAGATAACTAAACATCTTTTATTTTACTTTTCACACAATGATAGAACATTTACACTATAACTTAATTGTTTGAGAAGGTATCTTAAAAAATAGTTTTATAATTAATTCCTAATTGATTTAATTCAATTAGTATGCAAATAACTACCATTATGAATTTAGATCCTCCAAAATTAAATTTTATAAATTGATAAAATAAAAAATTAATTACAATTAAATATGTAATTCTCATCCTATATAAATTCCATTATCTAAATTTAAAAATAATTAACTTGTCCTTTATGAGTTTAGAAATCTTATCCAACAATTATAGTTTGTTAGAAGAAGTAAGAATTTTTAACCCTTTGTAAGAGATTTTCTGGGTACAACAAAACTTACTTTAGAGTTTAGAGTTTAGATAATCCCATAATATGGTCAAAACCAAAAAGATAATCCAAAAAAAAAAAAATTGAAGTGATTGGGGGAATTGCAGAGTAGAAAGAAGCAAAGAAGAAGAAGAAGATGGTGATGAGAGTGAGATAGATAAGAGCTCAAGAGTGAAGAGTGAAAACTGAAAAGTGAAGAGCTTCAAGTGTTTGTCTAACCCTAACAATAATCTAAAGTCCTCTTCCTCTTTCTCCATGCGCACTTCCACCCACACTCTCTCACTCTCCCTCTCCCTCTCCCTCTCACCTCTCCA
>NC_029794.2:135829550-135831740 GCF_000816755.2 Arachis ipaensis
TTCCGCCGCCGTTACTTTCCCGCCGTCCCCGCCAATTTCCCCGCCTCTCCGCTTCCTCCGGCACTTCCACCGCCTCCGTACAACAACAAGAAGAAGAGTATGAATCGCTGCTGCCGGAGATCGAGGCGTTCGAATTCGAGAGAAGCGCGGGGGCGGCGGAAGATATGAGGAAGGTGTCAAGCGCGGCGGAGGTGGAGGTGAAGGAGCTGAATGAGCTGCCGGAGGAGTGGCGGAGGGCGAGGCTGGCGTGGCTGTGCAAGGACCTTCCGGCGCACAAGTCGACGGCTGTGAAGATACTGAATGGGCAGAGGAAATGGATGAGGCAGGAAGATGCCACGTATCTCGCCGTCCATTGCATGCGCATTCGCGAGAATGAAACTGCTTTTAGAGTCAGTTCACTTTTCCTCTTTACACTTATTTCTTATTAGGTGGAAACTCAGGTGCAGTGGACTTTAGTTGACTTTATGTGAAGTTGATAATTGATAGTAGTTAGATGATTTGACTGATTTGACTAAATTTTTATTTAGTAGCTCTCAGTTATCAACTTCACGTGAAGTCGACTGCATCTGAGTTTTCACCTTCTTATTACTGCAACTGTCAATTACATGTTGGGAAATTTAATTGCTTTAATTCACTGTGAAGGTATACAAGTGGATGATGCAACAGAGTTGGTACCGATTTGATTTTGCTCTTGCCACTAAGCTAGCTGATTACCTGGGTAGAGACCGAAAGTTTTCAAAGTGCCGCGAGGTATTTGATGATATTATCAATCAAGGTCGTGTTCCTAGTGAGTCAACTTTCCATATATTAGTTGTTGCTTATCTTAGTGCTCCTGTTCAAGGTTGTTTGGATGAAGCATGCAGCATTTACAATCGTATGATTCAGTTGGGTGGTTACCAGCCTCGTCTCAGCTTGCATAATTCCCTCTTCAAAGCTCTTGTCAGCAAACCTGGGATGCTTTCGAAACATTACCTTAGGCAAGCTGAGTTTGTATATCATCAATTGGTTACAAGCGGTTTTCAAGTGCATAAAGATATTTATGGTGGCTTAATTTGGCTGCATAGTTATCAGGATTCCGTAGATAGAGAAAGGGTAGACGAAATAAGGGAAGAGATGGTACGTGCCGGAATTGAGCAGGGAGGGGAGGTGCTAATATCCATCTTGAGGGTTTGTGCAAAGGGGGGGGATGCGGAGGAAGCTGAGAAGACTTGGTCTAAACTTCTTCAGCTTGAGATTGATCCCCCGCCTCATGCGTTTGTGTATAAAATGGAAGTCTACTCAAAGGTTGGCATGCCTAAGAAGTCTTTGGAGATATTTCAAGAGATGCAGGAGAAACTAGAGACAACAAGCACTGCAGCCTATAACAAAATAATAGAGATACTATGCAAAGCACAAGAATTGGAATCTGCGGAATCCATTATGACAGAATTTTTGAATAGTGGTTTGAAGCCACTGACACCATCTTATATTAGTTTACTAAGCATGTACTACAATTTGGAATTACACGATAAACTTGAAGAGGCATTCTTCCAGTGCCAGGAGAAATGTCGTCATAGCTGTACTGTATACAGTATATATTTGGATTCATTGGTGAAGGTTGGTAATCTTGAAAAGGCTGAGAATATATTTAACCAAATGAATCGTGATGGGTCTGTTGGTGTTAATGGCCGATCATGCAACATTATCTTGAGTGGATACCTGTCCTCTGGAAATCACTTGAAGGCTGCAAAGATCTATGACTTCATGTGCCTAAAAAAGTACGATATTGAAGCCCCATTGATGGAAAAGCTTGACCATCTCTTGA
The DNA here is from genome assembly GCF_000816755.2 of Arachis ipaensis. Classification (NCBI taxonomy): domain Eukaryota; kingdom Viridiplantae; phylum Streptophyta; class Magnoliopsida; order Fabales; family Fabaceae; genus Arachis; species Arachis ipaensis. The sequence continues at coordinate 135,831,355 of NC_029794.2, forward strand.
GCTTGAATAGGAAAGTTGTTAAAAGACCAATGAGCCTGAAGCTAACCAAAGAGCAGAGGGAAATATTAATTGGGTTGCTTTTGGGTGGTTTGCAGATTGATTCTGATGACCAAAGGAAGAATCACATTATCCGTTTCGATTTTAAGGTTAATTCTAGCTACCATTATGTCCTGAAGAGTCATATACATCACCAGTTCTATGAGTGGCTGCATCCTTCTTTTAAGCTGAGTGGGGACATTGACAATGAGAAGATACCAAACAAGTTTTGTACCATTGCAAGCTCTCATTTTGGCTTCTATGCAGAACAGTTTTGGTCAAAGGGTCAGCCAACGATTCCAACACTTGTCCATAGGTGGTTGTCACCATGTGTTCTTGCATACTGGTAC
>NC_029794.2:135832036-135839045 GCF_000816755.2 Arachis ipaensis
ATAAAGGGAAGGCGCGAGGGGGTTGAGAACATTGTCAGAAAGTTCAAAGCCATGTCCTTGGACTGTAAGGTAAAGAGGAAAGGGAGGGTATTTTGGATTGGTTTTCTGGGAAGCAATTCAGCTTCCTTCTGGAAATTGGTTGAACCTTATGTTTTAGAAGATGTAAGGGTGTTTCCTGAAGCAGGTGACCACACATTGGAGGGGGGTTCAATGGAAAATGAGAACATTAATTTCAATAGTGATTCTGACTGATGAACATACACCACATTCATGAATCATGATCGGATTTGGAGCTGCTTTTATTCATCTCACTGACACTGAAGTGGCTGCTATGTTGCAAACTTCTGAAATACCCCTTTTGTATATTCTTAATTCCCAATTGCATAGAGAATGGACTTTCATTGTATTAGTTATCTGGTAACTACTAAAAATAAATTGAACTATTATTGTTATTCTACATATTAATCAATCAATAGTATTATGTAGCATTTCTTGGAATTTTCATGAATCTTATTAAGAATAGGTTTTTATTTCATTTATTTCAAGTAATAATAGAAATGTTCAATTATTAGGTTAGTTTATTTTTTTGCTTAATTTTTTATATTTTATATTTTCTTCTTTTTTACTTTAAATTTTCATAAATAAATAAATAAAATAACGAAAATAAACAGTTTTTTATTTTTTGTTTCTAGTAAATATTTTCCAAAAAACCCCAAAATTAGGAAATACCATAACTGAAAATAAAATAAAAAACATGGAAATGAATAGTTCTAAAGAAATACAAATTTGGACTTTTAATATAATTTTAACATCCAAAATATCCATCATATACGAATCTATTTCTTAAAAAATATATATAATTCCCTATAAATGTTTCATTTTTTTTTATTTAATTTAATAGCGACAGCGATATTTCTTTGGGTTAATTAGGAGGAATTTGGGTTTCGTGGTTATTTCAAATCAAAAGAGCAAGGATTCACTATTTTTCAGTTTTCACACTACTTGCGCTTCTTTGCCATTAAGGTTGGTCGAAGATTCTAGAAGGTCTTTAAAGTTTCTGCTGCCATCTCAACTCTTCATCCTCTTCCTTCTACCCTAACACCGAACTTGAGCTTGACTTCACTGAATCTCAGACGGAGACGCAGAGGCAGGGGCAGAAAGGGTAAATCAATAAACTGAATTGAAGATGGGAAGACCAAGGTGCTTTTTGGACATTAGCATTGGCGACGAGTTAGAAGGAAGAATAGTGATTGAACTCTTCGATGACGTGGTTCCCAAAACCGCTGAGAATTTTAGGGCTCTCTGCATTGGCAACAAAGGCATTGCTCCTAACACTCACGTCCCCCTTCATTTCAAGGTCTTTACTTTCTTTCCTTCCTTCTATTTTCCCACTAACTGTAAAGATAATAACTTTTCCCTTTAATAACATGTAAAGAGGTTTCTTCCAACTATGAAGATTCTGTATCTCTTTTAATTTGTGATGTTTTCTTTGCTGTTGTGGTTACAGAAAGGGTTTAAGTTGAAGGTTCCTCTTTTTTCCAATTGTTTTTGAAAGAGGACGTTGGAAAAGACGATTGTGCCCTTGACTATGTGTTTATACTACTATTTACTATCTTATTTTGATTTTGAGGTGGTTTTATGAGACTCCTTTGCTGGAAAAAGTGTTCTTTGATGGAAAATAAGATAAACATCAAACACTAATGCTAAGCTATATATTGAAAGGAAAAAGAAATCCAGAGCATAGTATAAGAGTATCACATTATTCTCTTAATAGTAATGTATGCCTTTTGAATTATAATTTATGCTTTATGATGATTTTACATTATATGTTAGGATATGATTAGTGAGTTATTATTGTATGCATTTTGCTTTGCTCATAATAATACAAATGGGACGGACTACTTCCTGTTATTACTTCCTTCCTAGTGTAATGTTTTTGTTCTGACATTTTTTGGACATCTGAAGACTAATTGCATCTGGTTGTCTGATTAAAACGTTGAGGTAATGGGTTCTGTGAAAGCTAAATAGAGACTAGCTTGTGCCCAAATCACAGGGTTCTAATGAAGTTACAATGGTTCCTTCTTGAAAACAATGATATCAATTCGAAACTTCAATTCATATTGGTTATCTTTTCAGGGTTCTTGCTTTCACCGTGTTATTAAGGGCTTTATGATCCAAGGAGGTGATATATCTGCTGGAGATGGTACTGGAGGAGAGTCGATTTATGGACTGAAGTTTGAAGATGAAAATTTTGAGTTGAAGCATGAAAGGAAAGGGATGTTATCCATGGCGAATTGTGGTCCCAATACAAATGGGTCTCAATTTTTTATCACAACTACCCGAACTCCTCATCTAGACGGCAAACATGTTGTATTTGGGAAGGTAGTCAAAGGAATGGGAGTAGTCCGCTCGGTTGAGCATGTGACAACTGGAGATAATGATTGTCCTACACTTGATGTTAAAATCGTGGATTGTGGGGAAATTCCTGAAGGAGAAGATGATGGAATACTTGACTTTTTCAAGGATGGTGATACTTTCCCTGATTGGCCAGCAGACCTTGACGAGAGACCTGATGAGCTTCAGTGGTGGATGAATGCTGTAGACTCTATTAAAACTTTTGGAAATGGGTATTACAAGGTATTGCTTGTTACGATTCATCTCATGTTATTAGTTTTGTTGTATTATTCCATACTGTTAAATAAATGATCAAGTTCTCCTAAGAGTTTGAATGGGAGATTGTTCTTCAGCCTATAATTGTTCCTTGATTATTATTGTTTGCTCAATTTCCTTCCGGGGATTTTTTTTCTTTTTTCTGATAGAAACAAGACTATAAAATGGCTCAAAGAAAGTATCGCAAGGCTTTGCGCTACTTGGATGTTTGTTGGGAGAAAGAAGGGATTGATGGAGGTATGCTAGCTTTTCCTACAAATGAATGAATGGATTGTATAGTGATTATTCTGCAGATGCTCACCACTTCATCCACTTATGGTAACATCCTTATGATTTTGCAGAGACCCCCCTTCTCTTATTTTTTTTCTCTGTTGTGTTTGTGCTTCTCTTTAATGTTGTTTTCTGCTATACAATTTTGTAGGCCTGTAAATTAAAATTAGGAGATCTTAAAGGAGCATTATTCGATGCTGAGTTTGCACTGCGTGAAGAGGACAACAATGTCAAAGCATTATTCCGGCAAGGACAGGTTGATATCTGAATTTAGGAGGTTTTTTGGCTGTATTTTATTAAATCTATCCAACTTTCCTTTATGATAACTGTGTGGCTTTGAACTTACCAGGCACATATGGCACTCCATGACATAGATGCTGCAGTTGAAAGCTTTAAAAATGCACTGGTCTTAGAGCCAAATGATGGTAAGTTGTGATTTTGTATAAGGCCTTAGTTAGACAAGAACTACTAGTGTACTTATATAGGTGGACATTTAATTATCAGAAGTATTCAATTATTATTTTCTTTATATGAAACACCTTTTCAATACAATCTGAACATAAATGAAATTAACTTTCATTTTTATTAAGATTTGAATTTGTTAGGAAATCCCGGGGGGGGGGATAAGATCTTTGGCGCAAGAACGCAAGAAGAGGGGTTGATCCGTATCATCTTGACTTGGTTCTTATCTTTTTCTTTTTTTAAGAAAAGAATACCGAGTCGGGTTCTTCTCCTACCCGTATCGAATAGAACAGGCTGAGCCAAATCTTCTTCATGGAAAACCTGCTTTATTTAGATCGGGAAAATCATACGGGTTTTTTGAAATTATGTGCTATTGCTCAAATCCGTAGTCAATCCTATTTCCGATAGGAGCAGTTGACAGTCGAATCCTATTTTTCCCATTATTTTCGTATCCAATGGTTATGTTTGGAACAATAAGTAAAAAATATCTCTTTAATAATGATGAATGAAATTTTCCACTGAACTCAAGATAAAATGTCTTCCAAATTTGTTTGCTTACTTGATACCTTGTTACTTACAGCTGGGATTAAGAAGGAACTTGCTGCTGCCAGGAAGAAGGTGAGTGTATATCTGAGTTGAGCAATCATGAAGGTGCATTATAAGCGTATTGCGAATTTAACTGGTTATATTATGTTGTAGGTTGCTGATAGGCGTGACCAGGAGAAAAAGGCATATAGCAAGATGTTTCAATAAGCATTTCCCGTAGGCTAAGCAAGGTAACACTCAAATAAACTTTTAGGGATATGAATTACCTTGAACCTGAAAGATAATTTACTGTAAAGATATTCAATTTGCATGTTACCTAAACTTCAAAAGTAATTCATGTGAAGCATTGAGATCTACTTGATTTCCTTTTTCATTTTCAATACTTTAGGGCGGAATTGGTATTTGCTTTCATTTTCTATCTTCCATTATTTATATTTTTTGTTCTTATTCAGTGATTTATTTTTTACAAGATTTTGTATTTAAAAAGTGAAAGCATGATATAAAAATAGAAAATAGGTAATCTTTTGTTGACTTTAAAAATATAGAATTGGTTTATGTGAAGGAAAGATTGAAATATATTCTTATTTTCGTTTTTTATTTTCACTATTTATCTAACAAAATTGAGAACAAAAACAACAAATGCGTGAAGTTTTCAATTTCGAATAAGTTCATTTCAGTTTGCACTAATGAATCATTTGGTTCCAATTAGTTTTCAAATAGCCTTCCGTGACTGATATGTGTTTCTTCCTTTCAGGCTCAACTTCAAGGGTGGAAAGCTGCATGGAATGCAAAAGATACTATCTTGATCCCATCGTTATTAGAAGTACCAGAAATTAAACTGAGGACTAACAAGTGGATTATGGATTGTTACTATTCTTAGATGAAATTTTCTGCTAACAATTTTGCCTTGGTGATTCTATTTTTTGAAAAGCTCTGGGTCATCAAAATTCCCAAGTTCGGTTTTTGTACACTTCTCATTTTATGATTTAAGATAATTACCGAGTTACTTAAAGATCATATTAGGAATTTAGTCTCTGAAAAATGCACTTGACATGAGCTTAAAAAAAAATATCGTAGATTTTAACCCGTAACAAATATTCATGTTGTAGAGGTTGTGGACATTTATTTCCTTCTATAGAATTATTAAGGGTTTCAAGTCATGTAAAATTTATAAATTTAGGGTTTTAAATACTAAAAAATATGCTCATTTTGTAAGGGTTTTAGCATCCTACTACAGAATTGTTTGGGATTTCAAAAGCTTAAATATAAATTTAGGATTTTAAGCCCAAAAAATTATACTAAAATAATATCGTGGAAGTTTTGAAAATCTATGACTATAAATTTTGTAAGATGAACAAGTTATTTTTGTAATCAAGTCTAACAAAATATTTTTCCTTCATATGCATATCTTTCGTCTTTTTCAATTGGTTTTTATTATGCCAATAAGTTATTGGCTAACTTGGTTAAACTTTGTTTTTAAAATGACTTAATCATGTAACATCGTTGTAAATTTATTTCCGATTCAAATAGTAAAAAGTGTATAAATTGGAGTTTTAAAAACATACTTATCTTGTTGAGTTTTGAAAATCCTACCACTAATTATTTAGGATTTTGGATTTTGAATCTCAAGAATATATGATTTTGTGCAAGTGTTATCCAAACAACATGAAAAGATGAAAAAAAGTCGGGAAGCGTATTATCCAAACAAGCCTATTATATCCTCAACTTTGTACACCAAATCCCGCATCAGTCACATATCCGCACTCATTCTTTCACATAAGCACCCAAAATAATAATAACAAAAAAAAGAACAAGCTTCATGTTAGAAATAAAGCAATAATACACACATAGAAAACAAAAATGGCACCTACAAGTTGTAACCATCAACACCCAAATCCCTGAGCGCATCAGTGGCAGCATCCTTACAATTAGCGTGTGTTTGCTTGGCCTTCCTTATGTATTTCTCAACTCCATTATTCAGCAGTACAGTCCTGTCCAAAGGGAACTTTGTTAGTGTTTAATTAAGAAAAGTATGACGGAAAGAAAGAATGACTTGCATTGTTTATAAAACTTGCCTGTTCTCGGGATTTCTTACTACTAGATTTCTGATCATAAGACAGGAGTTTCTTTGCATTTGGGCTGCTGCAGGGAATTTCTGCATGGCCTGAATAGCAAGGTCACCAGCGCCTGCTTCAACAGCACGGGCTGCATTTTCTGGAGCTCTTAACGAAAGCACAGAAATGATGGACATAATCTGCATCACAAATAAAACCGATAAAATGGAAAGCTTTTGAGATGCAAGATATGATACAAATCCAAGTATATCAGGAAACTGTTTTGTAAAAGTCTCTGCAGGACATGCACTGGATTTTATAAATATTGGCAATCATAAGGATCAAATCTATTAGAAGACAGGAATCTGCATAATAAATCTGAATTTCAGCATTTTCTTCCACATTTCAAAAGTAACAGTAGAATCAGTTAATTCACATCCTTTGGAGTTTGAATTAATAAAGCTACGGAAGCATAATGATACAATTAAGCATAATAAAGAAGTAAAACCATTTGGAGCAGCACAATTTACATTAAACCAGGAAATTTCACTAAATCTCTACAAAATAGTGTCATTAATAGTTTGAACTATTTTACACAAGCTCTCAACAGAAATTGCAGGTTTGTACCTCTTGCAAAACAGAAGGGTCATCATTAAACCTGGCTGAAAGTTTGATTAGCTTATCCATCCCGCCTTTCCCAACAATTTCACTCTTATTTGTATCACTTCCTGCCAACTGATTAATTAAACATTTAAGATACAAGGTGAGTCTTTCAACATAAAAAAAATAATGATGTTACATTCAAATTTAGAAAGATGTTTTGCTAAAGTTGACAATATCTTGAAAGTTGGGTGTAGTGTGGAAAATGGCAATCATGTAACATATGCAAGGACATTACGGTTATAACAGACTCAGCTCCAAGTGATATAGCTTCCTTTTAACAAATAAAAATATAAATACCAAAATAAACGTCGGCTCAAAAGAACCATAGGCAGCAGGAAAACTAT
>NC_029794.2:135840214-135862400 GCF_000816755.2 Arachis ipaensis
CACAACAAAAGGTGCCTTTGAGGAGAAATGGTTTCAACTCATACCTTCGAAAGTAATGAGCAACACACTTTGGCCACAGCTTTGTTGCCTTGCTCACCACTGTCCTCTATACATCTGAGTATTGTATCAATACCACCTATTTCAGAAATGGATTTACATATTTCATCCTGCAACGTAGAATATAAATACTCAACAAAAGCAGCACAATAGAATGCACAATTGTGTCTCAATTTGAAGATGTTAGACAGCCTACTGTCTATAACAACATAGCAACTCCAAATAGTGAAAAACTATATAAATATAATGAATCAAAATCAAATCTATAGATAGCTTATTATCATACAACATAACCAATCTTATAGGTGTGAAGGGAAATCCTCCCATAAGCTCAAGTGAAATCTTCTTTATAACAATTCACAAAAAAGGGATGCCAAAAAAAAAAAACAAATAAAATAAGATTGCAGCAACTCAGACCCTTGGAATCATACATTCATATTCATATGCATAGACAGCATACATAAAAAGATTATGGGCTTTCAATGGGAATGTTGAGACTATCAAGGATAATTATGACAATTTTGTAGGACCAGTCACCCACAAATATCACCTAAAATCACCCAACTGAATTACTATGATCTAATAGTGGTTTTTCCATTAGTTTTTCAAACAACATCAATATTTCATAGCTAATATAGGATTAGATTTAATACACTTACATTTACAGCAATGGCCTTCAAAGTGATGCATGCTGAAACTAGGTCAGGGGAGCTGAGTCCTGCACGCAGAGAATCCACAAGAGCTTCTGCAATACCAATCTTTGCAAATTTTCTTGCATAACCATAGACCTGAAAATGGAATATAATAGATACTTTAAGTCATGATATAGCATAATGCAAAACCTGAAGTTAGCATAAATGAAGAATCCCTATTCATTAATCACTAATCACTAGTCACTAGTCACCAAATTATTTTTCTAAGTGCGTATATATTTCTTCTTGTATCTATGCGTGACACTATTTCTTCAACCCTGAACATATACATATTCAGGGGAAACTTACTTGTGAAGCTACAACTCGACTATCATCGGGTGTTAACAATACACGAATAGCATCATATAAATTTTGAATGCCAGCATTCTTATGTATGGACATTATCTCCATGATTAGCTCATCAACTTTCAACTCCATGAATGATTCCTTGAGAATCTCATCACCAGTTGCTGCTGAAGCCACAACGCCAAATCCACTATTTAAGACATCTATATTTTGCTTGTTATCATTTAGGAAACCAATTATCATCCTTGGTCCGTTGCTGATCTTAAATGTTCCTGTACTTTGAACATCTGCAGTAACAAGGGCATACAATTTATGGTAGAAAGAAGCATGATATAAGCAATATATATTGAATTTGAGGATCAGTAATTTAAAAAATCAAATACAATACTAAGGCCAGAACTTTCTAAGACTTAAATTGAAATTTCAGATAATACTATGACATGATACTTTTGTTAAAACAAGATACAACACCCAAGAAAATTTTGCTTTGACAAATGGAAATGAAAATTGTAACAACTTCAATTAAGAAAATTTCGCATTTTTGGGAATGGAAAATGAAAAATTATTAAAGAGGAAGCAATTAGTCAACAACCATTTGAACAACTCATCAGCCTCATTCAATCATCCTGCTTGAATCATGAAATCATCGTCATACATAACCAATTCTTATTCTTAGTATATATAAAATCTGAACCATTTTAAGTGTAGGTACTGAGTTCCTCAAAACAATAAATCACAACTATACAACCAAGTTCTACATTGCCTATAAATCACTGTCTCACACAAACAGAACCATTCTGTTTTAGCCAACTTTTGGATCGGCTACTAAAGATTTACATCAAAGCAGAGCATGAACAGATTTCCTCAGACAATGAATTAAAATTTCAACTTCTTTGGAAACAGAAAACAAGAAACCGAAGAAGCATCAAGAACATCAAGTGATCCTCACCATGAAGCAAAGATGCCAAAGCATTGAAAGCCGAAAGAAGCGGCGCTTGAGAAGTAGCAGCGGGAATCTTAGAAGAAAGAGAGCAAAGCAACTCCACCGCACCATTCTTAGTGGCAATAGCAGCATTGGCTTTGTCTTGAGAGCACAATGCTCTAAGCTCATCAAACGACACCGCGATGTCAGTCCAAACGACGTCGTCTACCGGATCGCGAAGCTGAGAAGGCAGCTGCTGCTTGAGCTTATCGAGGCACCGGATGACGGGACTTGTCTCTCCCGGAAGGCAAGTCACAATACCTACAAAAAAAAAGGTAAGAAGGCAAAACGACAGCGGGAAATGAGAAACGACATGAGAAGAGAGAGAGAGAGAGAGACCGGAGAGGTTGACGCCTTGGAGAGAGAGGGTGTGGATGGCGTCTTGGAGGGCCTCCGAAGGCTCCATTCCGAGGTCGTCAATGTTCTCTCTGACCAGCTCGTCGAACGCTTCTTGCGAGATCGAACGAGCCATCGCTATTCTCTCTCTCTCTCTCCCTCAGTGAAAAGTGAAGACACAAGTTAGAGATGAAAATTATGGTAAAATTTGATTCTTAGACTATTTAAGTATAAAATCATCGAATTTAAAAGATTAAAATATCTTAATTTTTTATACAAACTCGTATAAAATTGCGTTAAAATATAATGATTTTTAGAAACTTTTTTAGAATATGCATTCTTATATTTTATAAATTTTGTCTGACAAAATCAACCTTTAAGAGGCTAAAATATTTCTTTAGATTCATTTTGTCAAAAAAAGTTAATCTTTACAAGTTCCACTTCTACTTATATATATATTTCATTTCATTTCCAAAGTAACCCAAGCCACACTTTTACATTGGAAGTTAGATTTAGATTAAGGGAGTTTAAATAGTGTTTATTATACATTGTCCTAACATAAATCTAATGATACATACAATGCAAGCTAAGTTAGATAATACTTTTCTTTTTAATTAGACTACTTTTTTATCCTGAGGTTTTGCATAATTTCACAAATTGTTTCTCAGTTCTTTCCTTCCCATCATGAACTAGAAACATGACAAAATGGAGATCCACAGCACAAGTATAATAAAAGACACTTAACATTATGAATTAAGAGAAAAAAGCGAAAGAATCCAATTGCATAGTTTTAGTTCAAGGGCAAATGAATGAAATAGCAAGAGCCAAGAGGGGACTCACTAATGGTTACTTTTTAGTTAGTTTGTTAGTTAGTTAGGTAGTTAGTTAGGTAGGTAGGTGGTTAGGCAATGCAAGTTGTAACATAACTGATAAGCTATATGTTAGTTTGGATTCATTATTTTCACCTTCTCAAATTACACCAAAATTTACAAGGATAACAAGTTACAGAAGGGAATTCATTTTTATTTGTAAAACTCCATCACTGCATCAATGGCACTTGAATCATTGCAAGCAACCTTAAATCTGGAAAATCCTGACCTCTTGCATAATTTCTCATATTGTTTCTCGGTTCTTTCCTTTCCACCATGAACTAGAAACATACTGTAATCCATGTCCACAGCACAAATATCCTTTGATGTCGACTTGGGAATTTCTGGCACCAAAATTTCCAAAACTATAACCTTCCCATCCGCTGGCAAAGCTTCGTGGCACTTTCTCAAAAACTTCACACATTCTTCATCTCCCCAGTTATGACATACATGCTGTTCAAATAATGAATTATTTTAATGGATAGATTGATAAAGAAATTTAATTTGAATGATTCTTTTGCAGCTACAAACCTTGATCAAAATGGCATCACCTTTTGGAACACTTTCAAACATGTCTCCCCCGATATGCTCTATCCCTTCATGTGCAAAATAAAATAATTACATGAGATCAAATAAATTAGTGAATATAATAAGAGTCCCACTAGGAAGACAATAGACTATTTGTATAATGTGTACAATGGGCTATTGAGTTACAAAATGAACATCTCCCATACTATCTAGAATAACCATCCGAGTATTAGGAATAATAAATATCTTCCCAAAGGCTTAAACTGATTTTGGGGTTCACCAAGGATCGAACTTTCGACCTTTCGGATCTAGCGCTCTAATACCATGTCATGATACCACTAATCCCAAAAACTTCAGCTGACGGGAAAAGTTAACGCTAATTGTTATATCTCTAATACTCCCTAAATGTACAGATTGTACAAATATTCCATTGGCTCTTCGTACTTTCCCATATAATAATGTGGACATTACCTGGATGAGGGGGTGCGTTTTTCACAACATGAGGCAAATCAAAATTAATTGCTTTTTGAATTGATGGATATTGGAAGAGAATTTGTTTGAGGACTTGTCCATATCCACCTCCTACATCAACTAACGTTGATATTCCATCAAAGCCACCTTTATATGCATCAAGGATTGATTTCACTCCTAAAGGCCCTACTTGAGACATTGCTTCTCCGAAAAGGTTACATAACTCTCTGTCTGTTTCCATATATTCAAATGCCATCTTTCCATACATTCTTTGGAAATGGTTGTGATTGTTAGCATCCAATATTGCATCTTTCGTATCTTTCCTATTTATACACACAATTTAATTTGTTCAGTTATAAGAACTGTGAATAAAGTAAATAATAACTTAAAGCTAAGTAATGTATTCAAGTTTCATGGTTACCAAACATGACGATATCCTCGATAGAATAAAGTTGACATTGCAGCCAAGGAGTTTTCCGATTGATCATGACTAGGTCTGAAGTATTGTCCAACAGGGGAAACTGCATAAACCCTCTCAGTGTCACCGTCTTCATTAATGGTGCGAATGGAGCAAGAGAGAAGAGAACGAGCCACCAAAGATGGCAGCATGCGTTCAAGTCTGCTACCCATCTCACTGTGTTGCTTTGGAATCTTAGATGCAATCTCAGAAGCAGACATGCCTAACGAACTCTCTGCCTTTGATATGATATCAAACAAGTTCATATCAATAGCAGCCTCCAAGATTGAAGAAAACACTTGAGCAAATGCTAATGAAGCTGCTTTAGTGAAATCATCATGGTAAACCTCCTTCTGGGAATTATTATTGCTGGAACTCATATTGCTATATATAATTATATACTGATTTATAGTGTATCTTTGTATGATCTTGCTTAATTGACTAACGCTCACTATATATAGCATCCGACCATATTATAAGCATATTCCGAACTAGCCTACAAGCTAGAAATATTTATCAACGAGAAAGTCTCGGAGACCAGCAGATTTTGTGGTTTTTAGCCATCAATATTGTTTTTAATGGTGTAGAATCATTCCATTTTTTTTAATGGTTAAGTGCTGATCAAAATTTAATAAAAGTGCTGGTCCTAACACTCCTCTTTATCAACAACTAATAATGTTTGTAGATATTGAAAAAAAATGTGTACATCTTTTCTTTTGTCATATAAAAAACAAAATTTTCCACATATTTTTTCCTCACTTGTTATCAATTATATTAGTAATTAAACAATTGTTTACGAAAATAAAAATTTAAATTTTTTGCGAATTTATTTCTTTTTTGTTAAACTAAAAGATTTAAAAAAAATAAATAATAATAACTAAAGATTATATATTTACTAAGTCCTTAAAAAACAATTAATGTTAAGATCAATCACCAAATATTATTTATTTATATATAAATAAATATAATATTTAATTTATTTTTAATATATATTTTATATTTTATTATAAATTTTATATTAATAATTAATTTTAATATATATTTAATTTAATTATTTTTTTATACATAAGTTAATATACAAAATTTGAGGCATGTCACACGTTATATTTTAAAGGATTTTGTTACTTTGTTAGTAGACAATAATTTTTTTAAATAATGTGAATAATGGATTATAGAATTGACTTAGTAAAAAAATTCTTTACTTTCAAATTATCTCATAAACTTTAACATTAGGATAACTATATGCACACTTAGTGAATTAAATATTCAGCCATTATTAACTGTGTATGAGCAAATCGAATAAAAAAAATAACCATCTAATTAAAAATAATGAACATAATCATCTACATACCTATTAAATTAAATATCTAATATATCTATTATTCATATTATTTAATATTCTTATTGTCTACCTATACTTTTTCTATTTTAAAATACATAAAGTTGAAAGTTTGAAGCATTCATTTATCCGTGTTGTTAGGTCCAAATGCAATGCGTATTCGTGGTTGTCCATATTATTTATGTGCGTTGATTATTGAGAATTAATTGAGAATACTTTGATGCAAAATTAATATTAAAATCAATTATTAGTATAAAATACACGTTAAATAATAAATACATATTAAAAATAAATTAACTCATATATCACAACAATAGCGGGTGACAAGTGTCTCAAGTGAATTTTATTGTGCTTTGTCCGCTGAAAGACTTACTGATTAAGTATGATAAGTATAATTATGATGAATGGTCAATTGTGATTATGATGATGGCCTCAGCTTAGATGGTATTTTTGGTTTTTGTAAGTGATATTGACATATTCACAAAGCGGTTATATTTTTGTTTTGAATTAAAATGCGTACTAAGTATGTGATCGATAAATATATAATAATTAATTTTAGTAATTAATTTTAATACACAAATAATATTTTTGAATTAAAAAAAGTGCTGATGAATAATCATGTCATCAAAGATTAATTAAATTGGACGGCATCCTAATAAATATGTATATCTAAAGTGGGTGAATAATATAAATGAGCTTTCTTGCTTATACATCATTGCAAGTCACGAGATAGTGAGATACACATTGTAGCCTTTTCTTAATTTTGGAGGCTAACAACAGAAAACTCATCTATCGATCTTCATCATTAATCATGTGTGGTGGTGGGTAAACTCTATGTTACATTACAAAAAATAAAGATTGAATTCCATGTTCAGTAGCCATAGAGTTTGTTTGAATGTTTTGCAGAATTTATTAAAAAAAAAAGATTGAATTCCATGTTCAGTAGCCATAGAGTTTGTTTGAATGTTTTGCAGAATTTATTAAAAAAAAAAAAGATTTTAAAGTTTGAGGAGGAGATAAAGATGATTGATGATATGGTGGGTAGTGAAGTGTATAGTAGCACGATAGAGACAAGAAGAAAGGCATTAGTTACTTGTTGTGAGAAGTGGTATGTGAGAAAAGAAGTACACTGAAAACAGATATCACGGTCTCGACAGGCGACGGATATAGACAAAAATACGAGATACTTTCACAATATAGCTTCAGCAAGAAGGAGGAATAATAGGATTGACACTCTGGTAGTTGATGGCCAACTCGTAAGGAATCAAGACAGAATTAAAATAACTATTAGAGAGTTCTATAAGGAGTTGTATCATCAGGACATGTCTCCGTTGGTGGGTTTTAGAGATGGTCTGGTGGAGAGGATAGATGAAGTTGATTCTGTGAATTTGGAGGCATTGCCATCGGCTGAGGAGATTAGAGAGGCGGTTTGGGATTGTGAGTCATTTAAGGCGCCAGGTTGTGATGGGTATAATATGAATTTTATCAAGAGGTGCTAGGATGAGATTGGAGCTGAGTTCACGGCAACTGTGATGGGGTTCTTTCAGACGTCCAGGTTATCGGCAGACACTAATATCACTTGGGTGAGTTTAGCACCTAAATTCATTGGTGCGAAGGAGATCAAAGACCTAAGGCCAATTAGTATGGTTGGGTGTGTGTGTGTATAAGGTTATCTCCAAGGTGCTAGTTAGGAGGATGAGATCAGTCATGCCAGAGTTAGTAGGAGAGACTCAGAGTGTATTTGTGAAAGGAAGGAAAATACATGACGAGGCTCTCATTGCATATGAAACTGTTCACTGGCTTAAACCAAGGAAAATGGAGGCAGCAATTATCAAGCTAGATTTTCAGAAAGCATATGATAGAGTTAAGTGGAGTTTTGTAGACATTGTGCTGCAAAAGATGGGGTTTGGAAGTAGGTGGAGGGCATGGGTAATGGAGTGTGCGACCACCACATCTATGTTGATATTGATAAATGGCTCGCCATCTAGGCCATTCAAGTTGGAAAGGGGTTTGAGACAAGAGGACCCATTATCTCCTTTTTTGTTTGTGCTGGTTGTAGATGTTCTGCATAGAATGGTTGGAGAGGCAGTCAGAAACGGGCGTATATCACCTTTGGTGGTTGGAAGAGATAGTATAGAGTTATCACATCTTCAATTCACGAATGACACTATTCTATTTTGCTCACCAGAAGAGGAGACTTTAAAGAATTACAAGCGACTTCTGCGTTGCTTTTAATTGATGTCAGGGTTAAGTATAAATTTTGACAAGTCAAGCTTGATACCAATCAATTGTGAAGGGCAATGGGTTCACCGCATGTGTAGCTTGTTAGGTTGTAAGGAAGGTACCCTACCTTTTAAATACTTTAGAGTTCCCTTAGGAGCGAATCCGAGGTTAGTCAAGACCTGGAAGCCTATTATTGACAAGGTGGAGGAGAAACTCAACCTGTGAAAAGTTAAGGTGTTAAATAAGGCTGGAAAGTTGGTACTTATAAAATCAGTGTTGAATAGCTTGCCAGTGTATTATTTGAGCTTATATAAGATGGCAAAGACTGTGGCTGAGAAGTTGATCTCTTTGCAGAGAAAATTCCTATGGAGTAAGTAGGATGGAAGAAACAGTATAGCATTAGTGAAGTGGGATGTGGTGCAGGCTCCTAAGAAGCTTTGCGGGGGTGGGAGTGGGCGACTCTATGGTTTGTAACACTGCACTCTTGTTCTAGTGGTGGTGGTGGTTTGCAAAGGAAGAGTGCCCGTTGTGGAAGAAGGTCGTCTGCTCCTGTAATAATCTAAATCCAAATGAGCTTCTATCTACTCAAGTGTTAACTACTAGAGGAGGCCCATGGAAAGACATTTGCCAGATCCAAATCATGGAGGAACATATAAGGAATAAGATGATTACAGGGTTGTCCATGGAGGTTGGTGATGGGAGGTGGACTCATTTTTGGGAGGATGTATGGCTACATTGTGGATCATTGAAAGATCGGTTCCCTAGACTGTTCTCTATTTCAAACCAATGTGGATCGGTTATAGGGGATTGTGGGTTTTGGCATGGGTTAGAGTGGATTTGGAATTTTCAATCGAGAATAGAGCTTTTTCAGTGGGAGTTGGACCTCCTGGGTCAGTTACATGAGGCTTTGCGACCTGTGAAGTTAGTAAATAACAGAGAGGATAGAGTTGTATGGAAATATGATAGGCAAGGTGTTTTTTTGACTAACTCTTTTGTGTAGGTATTGCAGGTGAAATTATTGTTAGAGGATATATCCAGTTATAACTTCACTAAGACCATCTGGAAAGGCCTAGTCCCCCCAAGAGTGGAGCTGTTTACTTGGTTTGTCTTGATAGAAAGGGTGAATACTAAGAAAAGATTGAGCCGGTTCGGGATTATTAGTCAGGAAGATAATGGGTGCATTTTATGTAACAAGGATGTTGAACGGGTCCATCACTTGTTTCTTGGCTGAGTTTTCTTGGCGGGTGTGGAGTGAGTGGATAGCTGTGTTTGGCTGGCAGTGGACTTTTCCAGGTTCGATAGAGGAACATTTTCTTAGCTGGACAGAAGAACCGCGTAGGAAGGAGGATCGAAAATAGTGGTTGATATGTTTCTATGCAATTATTTGGAACATTTGACTAGAAAGGAATAGATAGATTTTTCAGAATAAAAGCAAATGTGTAAAAGAAATTATTAACTTGACCTTGCTTAGCTGCAACGAGTGGAGAGGTGTGGATCCCTTTTGTTGTTGATGGCAATGCCGGAGATGACTTGGGAACTATCTTGTGTTATTTTGGTTTATTTGTTGTCTTTTTGTTACCTAGTTCTATTTGGTTTATTTTGGTTTAATTGGCACATAACCAAAGAATTGTGATTAGAATTTTTAGAAATGAAAACTTACATATGGATGGGATGCTAATTTTTTAAGGTCCAAAAAAAGTATAAACATTTTGTAGTCCTCAATCATAAATGGTTTTTTTTATATTTTGGCTGTAGGAACTCGCCACCCTCATGATTCCCAATAGTCATGTTCTGCAGCATTTGTGAAACACTAAGAAATATTTAATACACCCAAAACATTACACAATACACCCAAAATTGAGTCCAATACACCTTACCACAATATTAGGGGAGAGACAGTAAATTTCTTTTTCAAATCTTTTAATATTTTGTCTGTTCAGAATCGAACACATAGCATTGACAATCTAGAAAAAAAACCCAAATTAATCACATCAATCAACATTGCAGTCACATATCATAATGAAATCATTAATCTTATCCTAATTTTACCTCAGCTTTGAAATATTTGCTAGCTGCTAGAGATGCAAAGTGGATTTTTGACAGTATCAATGGTTGTTGGGCATTGAGGGTGCACACTGAGTCATACTCATTAGTACTTCCATCCTTGTATGCCTTTACACGTGTGGCCCAAAGGTAGCACTTCTCTTTCATCTTAGCCGACAATTCCTTCCTCCTTGAAGGAGTTTCAAACTTTTCAAAAATTTGGTCAGCCGGCTGCTTTTTGAGCGGGGGACTTTTATCCTCTGCAAAGTCCATTGCTGCCTTAACCCCAGCGCTTGCAATTTTTTCCACCAGCTCTTCTAATTCTTCAATTAGTATAGGTGTCTCAAAACTTTTTCCCTTCTGAGATCCTGGTTGCCCCTTTGAGTCAATGTTTCTTCTTGACTTTAATCAGTGAAGCTGAGGCTGAATGACGGTGCCGAAAATTGTTTTGGTACATAGGATGCTGTGTTGGCGATCATCATTAATGCAGCAGTGGCTTTAGGGGGGTGGATTACTGCTTGTTGACATATATGATATTATAAGAATAAGAATAGATGAATGTTATCGAAAGAGAGTTATATTGTGTAGAACTTATATTTTAGATGGAGCTGGTGGCACTGTTGGTGTACTTTCAGCAGGTTTCTGGGGTTCGGAGTGCTGTAGGGTTAGAAAAAAGGATTCAAATTATAAAAAAACAAATTACAGCTCAATTCTGAAGAGATACACCCAAATAAGAAAACAATATACCCAAATAATAACTAAATACACCCGAATATTATTCCTCACCACTTAGTTGTTTCTTCACTAATTTTCTCGCTCGGGGACTTTGGGGGAATGGTTCAACTGGTGGCACAGGGCTTGCTGCTGTTGTCTGGGACAGAGGCATGCATACTTGAATTGGAACTCTAAACATAGAAGGTTGAAATTTAGTTGTAAAACTCACATATCAAGCGATTCAGATTGTGAATGTGTCTCCATCCGAACAACAATCATCTTCTGTTGAGTTGGGTCACTGACCGATTCCTCTTCCAGACTCAACCTGAAATCCACCCAAATAATGTCAAAATACACTTGAAGAATTGAAAAAAAAAACATAGGCTCTGTTTTTTGAGAACTTACGTAGTTGCAAATTTTTCTTTTTTTTTTCCCGCCTTTTTTTTCTTAAATAAAACATGAAAGTGCTTATATATATATATAGAAGCATATGGTAAAAAAAGAATTAAACAACCGGTATTAGAAACAAAAATTACATGTTATCTGTGGGTTTGTTTACGCTGCTTTGACCGGTTTGTGCTTGAAACAAAGGATCATTCTCGCTTCCTAAGTTCACCTCCGGCATTCTAAGCATAGAATAAACATCGTTCAGTAAAAATACTATTTAATTAAATCAGGATCTCAAAATTCTATCAAATAAAGGATCTTACGTTTCGGATGAGTCATAGTGACCTTCCGTCGATAGGAGCCTAGCTTCCTTCATCCTGGGAAAGCAAGAACAATTATCAGCAACCAAAACACCTTAAAATTGGTAATATACACCCAAATTCAACATACCCCTGTACAGTAGCCTTTTCATTGGTTTTCTTCTTTTTTTATTCTCTTAAGAATTTTTCTATTTCTTCAGTTCTAATATCAGTTCTGAAAGTACATGCAAAAGAACATGTTAACAAATATAATTTCGATGATAAAGGGTAAGATAGTTTTACAAAGTATCTTACACATCATGGGATTGAACTTGTTCTTTAGAAGACGAATCCTCAACAATGTGCTTTCTTTTTTTGGATTGTGTCCTCGGAATAAAAAAGTATGAATCAGACAAACACAACAAAATTGTTGATAAAATACTCTTGAAAGCAGTGGATACTTTTTGGCTGGAGTCTGAGTTTTTTTCTTTGATTTTTGTTTTATTATTAGTGAAGATTCTTCACTTCTGAAATTAAATAAGAAACAATCTGTTAATATATCAAATTTTGATAACAAACAGAAAAGAAAGAGATGTAATGATAATTTCAGAATCTTACTTATCATCGGATTCACTTGCACTTTCTGAAGTGGAATCTATCTGCTTCCTTTTTCTGGATACCATTCTAGAGGGTAAAGAATCATTAGCAAAAAATACCTTAAAAATGACAAAATACACCCAAAAATATTATTTACTTTTTAGCTGTCTCGGTGGGTGGTTTTCTTCTTTTTGTTGCTTTCTCTGAGTCTTGTTCAGACTCAGACTCAAAGGAAAAATCAAGTTCAGTTTCCAATGAATCACTCTTGGATGAACTTGTCTTCGTCTATTTTGTCTTTTTCTTTTTTTCCTTTTTTTTTCTTTTTCTTTCATTTCGTTTAACTTCTTTTTCACTTCCACCTTGTTGACGATGCCCTGAAACAGTAGAAACGTTAGTTTACACTATCTACATAGATAAAATTCATCCAAATTAGAGAAGGTATTCTGTTCAGTTACCATATGACCATCAATCTCTGCTCTGATCCTCGCAACCAGCAGCTCTCTATTCCAATGGCTAACTATTGAGTTAAGAAATTAACTAAATTAATTTGATGATGACAAAAAATATTTTTTAGTGGGTTAAATACCCAATTAGTTTTGATTATTTCTGATTAAGTGAATAAAATGAACCTGCTGGTGGGCCGTCTAAACAAAGGAAGTCCAAAGAAATCAAAGCAAGAAATTCAGCTGGGTCAATTGGATCAAAGCCAACCTAAGCCCAATGTAATTCTCTCAAGCTAATCTCTCCAAGTGCTTGCCTCCAAAGCAACGTTCCTTTTTCAATTCGGTCAAAACTCAGAGAAAAGAGAGAGAGAGAGAGATCTTCGTTCCTAAGTCATTCACCAAAGAAGAAAGATAGAGAAGGGCTAAGCATAAAAGGTTGAGGTCTAATCACCCAAATCAAACTATATCAAGCTAAGTCAGAAGCTAAAGGTGATTCATTTCCTTTTTCATGCATCTTACTTTCTTCCCTCCTTCTCCAACTCTCTGCTACTTCATTTTGAGATATATGAAAAAAGTGATTTCTGAGACACACTGCTGTAAATCAAAGGCCAAGATTATTTCTTGGAAACCAAGTAGTATCTCAAGGGTTTAGATGTGGGGTTGCCATTGAAAACTTTTCTTCTTTGCTGTTCTGAGTCTTTCGGTCAAGAAAAAGGGATCTGTTCCAAAATTCAAATTTGGGGTTTAATGGAAGAGAGTGAACGGCTAAGTTGGTGAAGCACAAAGCTCGATGGTTGACTTGGAAGAGAGCATCTCAGCAACATGCAAGGAGAGAGAACCAAGGTTTGAAGTTCATGCTCTGAGAAGTCTTCTCTGAGAGATTTCATCAACTTGGACAGTGCTTTCTATAAAAGGAGCATTCCGCCAGAATGAGGAACGAAATCAGAGTTAAGCAAATCCGGTTCATCGCATAGTAATAGAGGCTGTTGAAGTAATCAATCTCCTTCATGTTTTACAGATTGTAGTTTTCATTTTTAATGTATATCTTTCTGTAATTTCTTGAGTGTGAAAAGGCATAAAGAGAGAGATCAAGTAAAAGCCAAAGAGTGATAAAAAGGCTGAGTGATACACTTGAGTGAAAAGCCTAGAGTGATTTCAGATTTCTTTAGGTTGATTATTGTGTCTTGTATCTTGTACCTGTGAGGTACCCCTTTCTTAGTTGGGTAAGCACTAAGAGTGAAGAGTTAGGTATTAGCATAACCAAGTCAAGTTAGGTTAGAACTTGAGAGGGAAAGGATTGTGTCAATCCTTTGGAATTGGTATATGTGGTGGAGACTGGATGTAGGTTGCATTGCACAAGGCAACTGAACCAGGATACATGATAGTGTCAGCTTCTCTCTTCCTTTCTCTGTTTTATTTTCTGATATTCATGAGACAAAATGAAATTGTTTCATAAATTTTTCGCTGCTGAGTTTAAACATATTAAGATTGAAAGTTTGTAACTAAAGGGTTATTTTGTTAAAGTAAAAGAACGCCATAGATTCAACCCCCCTTCTCTAAACCTTCTACAACCTTCACCAATCTAGGGAGGCCCAGGGATTGCTTCTGCCTTCTTCTCTGCGTGTTTTGTTAGATGGAAATAGACTATCATCAAGGTATAGAGGCAGTCGTCAATCAATTTTTCTTTTTCAAACGGTAATTAGTTATGTCTTTGATGATGAAATTGAGCACATGGGCGCTCCAGTTGCCCTCCGTTATGTTGTCCATCCGAAAAATTGGAGCTAGATGGATAGGAGATACTTTGTTTATCGTAGTTGGCAACAAGAACGCCATTTGAATATAGAGGATGAAAATCCTCTTGAACATCAGGTGATCTTGGTCGTTGCCAACACCGATATTCATCATCTCATCGGTCAGATTCTTTAATGTCTTCCCCTGGAACCTTCTAAAAATGACTTTGTTTTCCTCAGAAAGATCCTTAAAACTCACTTTATTAGGAAATAGATCTCCTATAAAAAAGAAAATAATTTACACACCAAATCACTTAAAATATACCCAAATATCACTCATATAGACCTAAATTTATTACTTAATTACATGAGATCAGAATAAGATATTAAAAAGAATAGATTACAGAGAATGCAAGTATAGAGGTTTTCCGTAATCAGTTACCTGATGCATTGAGGCCAAGGGCAGCCCCTATTGTTTTCGGTTTAATTTTAAACGAACCGTGACTTGTGTCCAGTTTGTTTTTGTCCAAATTAAAGGAATTAGCCAACTCATTTAAAAGTTTTTGTGGCACATTCATTGGCGGGATGTGCATGAGGCCACCAAATCCTAATTCGCGAACGATGGCCTTCTTTACCTCGCTCATCATTTTAAACTTTTCACTCAATAGTCGCGTGGCACATTTATTATTTTTGCAACTCCTTTGGAAATATTGCCGGAATGGTATTTCTTTCCTGTATTTCAAATACTTCGTACAGTGCCCAATAAGTTATTGGGCGTTCTTTTAATGGTTTCGGTACCCACGGGATTATTAACAGTACCCTTTTTGGAGAATGTTAATAAATTCTAAAACCCATTTCGTCGTCCAGTATCAACAACCATCTTTTTTATTGGTACTGCAGTAGCCCTTTGGTTGGGTGTTGGAGCAACATTACCTATTGAGAAATCCCTAACTTTAGGTCTCTTATCAATTCATAAGAGGAGAGGGGACAAAGATACTTTGATTTCTTACGTTTTTGTGTCTTCCGCTTTTGCTTGATTTCGAGTCTCTAACTCGAATTCCAATTTTTTTTTTGATGATCTAAAAACTATTTTTTTTTCTTCCAGTAAATTTTCTATTTTCACTAACATCTTTTTTTATATCTAAATTGAAAAAAAGGAATTCGATTGGTATGATCCACGGGTTATTCGTATATGCCTTAATAAAATCTTCATTCAGTATGGAATGATTTAATATTTCCCGGCATTATTTCGAGACGTTCCGTATATGAGCCTCTTCAAACAGGACTTATTGCTATTGATTCAATGATCCCTATAGGGCGTGGTCAGCGAGAATTAATTATTAGGGACAGACAAACAGGTAAGACAGCAGTAGCTACAGATACGATTCTCAATCAACAAGGACAAAATGTAATATGTGTTTATGTAGCTATTGGTCAAAAAGCATCCTCTGTGGCTCAAGTGGTCACCACTTTACAAGAAAGGGAAGCAATGGAATACACTATTATAGTAGCTGAAACTGCGGATTCTCGGTCCCTTCTTGCATAATCCGAGCTCAAAGAAGGAAGAGATAAGAGGGCCCTATGGAGAATGTTCCTGGAAATTCTTGCTCCCATTGGACCATCTATATCTACATGCATTAAGATCCCGATTCATGGATCTCTCGGTTCGAGAAATCAAAATAAGAGGATCGAACCATTTCTTCTGACTCTTTTTCAAATTTGATAACTGGTGGTTGATCGTATATTTCATTATAGTTCTATGATTCATAGTATCATTTTCTATTTGATACCTTTGAATTCCATGTTCGAAGTTGCGATCGAATCGATTCTTTTTAATGAATCGATTCAATACATTTCTTATGTACCCATAGGTGCTATATTGGATTTGAATCAGATTTCGGATCAATCTATATTGATTGACTGCCTCCATTATGTTGTTGCTAGCAAATACCACTATTTTTTGTTTTGGATCTTTCAAATCATTCCCGCAAGAGGTCCGGACCCATTTTTTTATGAGCCTTCGATAAAAAGATTCATTCTCTTCATAAAAAAGAGGAGGTAGAAACAATAAAGATTTATTTTTCGACTCATCCCTGGAGTTGAATACCCCCCTCAAGAATTGTTTTTGATCCAATCCGGAGGAATCAATAGAATAGGCAAATCCCTTATGATACACCAGATGTCCGTCACCCGTCACCACCATGGTAGGCCACTATCCTACCATCGAAAGTTGATAGGGCAGAAATTTGAATGATGCGTCGCCGGCACAAGGGCCGTGCGATCCGACGAATTATCATGAATCATCAAAGCAACAGGCAGAGCCTGCGTTGACCTTTTATCTAATAAATGCATCCCTTCCAGAAGTCGGGTTTTGTTGCACGTATTATTATGATACACCAGAAGTCGGAATTCGAATGTGACTCATGCGCTTCTAGTGGCATTTTGAACTTAAATATCATTTTAAACTCATATAATGTCATGTAATAAAAAAAAATAGAGGTGTATGGGACTAATATATATATATTAGTCCCATACACCTCTATTTTTTTTTTTTTTTGGATCACATTCGAATTTCGACATATAAACCTAAAAATCGGTCATATATACCAAAAAATGATTTCACTTAAAATACAATACAGAGTTTATATGTATGCAAACTCACTTCAAAACATGTAAACATATACAAAAACAGATGAAAACACATGTTAAACCATTCACTAGAAGTACGTAAAACAGCGTAAACGATTTGAACAGTTTTATCAGAACAGTAATATCAAATTTAAACTAAGAACAATAAAACAGAAAGAGAAATACGAGGATAAAATGATACAATGCAAGCTAAGTTAGATAATACTTTTGTTTTTCAATTAGATTACTTTTTTATTTATAATATAGTGAAAAATTGGAAGCTTATCTAGACGAAGATAGCAAAATGTAAGAAAACTATATATATGAGTTGTTCGATCCCTTGTTCTCTATTATTAAGAGGTCTTCCATTTTACACACACACGTGTATATATTCCCAATAGTTTTGAGTGCATTGTTGTTTCTTCTCTCTACATAGTTAGTTAGGCAATGCAAGTTGCAACATAACTGATAAGATATATATATATAGGAAAGTTCTATGGTGGCATTGATTTTTGTGGTTAAGGGTGGCATAAATTTGATCAACAAATAAAATATTGACACATGGTAAAAAAATTAAATCTAAAACTAAAATGATTCTCTCTTTCTTATAATTTTTTAAAATTATTTTTTAGAAATAAAAATAATTAAAAAATAATTTTGGTGTTATTTTTAGAAATTACTAAAAATAATAATAATAAAAATAATTAAAAAATAAAAATAATTATAAAAAATTATTTTAGTAAAAATAATTATAAAATTATTTTGGTATTATTTTTTTGAAATTATTTTTTATAATTATGAAAAGAATTATAAGAAATTATTTTGATAAAAATAATTATAAAAAATTACAAGAGAAAAAATCATTTTTATTTTAGATTTAATTTTCTTGCCATATGTCAATATTTTATTTGTTGGTCAAACTTATGTCACACTTAGCCACCAAAACCAATGCCACCATAAAATTTCCCATATATATATATAGGTGCTATGTTAGTTTGGATTCATTATTTTCACCTTCTCAAATTACACCAAATTTTACAAGGATAACAAGTTACAGAAGGGAATTCATTTTTATTTGTAAAACTCCATCACTGCATCAATGGCACTTGAATCATTGCAAGCAACCTTAAATCTTGAAAATCCCGACCTCTTGCATAATTTCTCATATTGTTTCTCGGTTCTTTCCTTTCCACCATGAACTAGAAACATACCGTAATCCATGTCCACAGCATAAATATCCTTTGATGTTGACTTGGGAATTTCTGGCACTAAAATTTCCAAAACTATAACCTTCCCATCTGCTGGCAAAGCTTCGTAGCACTTTCTCAAAAACTTGACACATTCTTCATCTCCCCAGTTATGACATACGTGCTGATCAAATAATGACTTAAGTTGTTAGATTGATAAACAAATTTGAATGACTCTTTTGCATTGCAGCTATACAAACCTTGAGCAAAATGGCGTCTCCCTTTGGAACACTTTCAAACATGTCTCCCCCGATATGCTCTATCCCTTCGTATAAATAAAATAATTAATAAATCAGTGAATATTATAATGGGCTTGTTTGGGTGAGCTTTAAAAAAATTTTTTTTTTTTGAGTTATCTTTTTTTAAAAGATCTTATAGACAAGTAAAAGTAATTTTATATTTGGATATCTCATGTAAAAATATTTTTTTATTTATAAATTATGTTTGGGTATAACAGTATAAAAGTATTTTTTTGTTCATTTATTACATGAAAAACATCTTTTTTTTAAGAAAAAAAGATCTTTTAAAAAAATGTAAATTACAGTTTCTAAAAAAAGATCTTTTTTTGATTTTACTAGTGCTTTTATTTTTACTATTAGAAATTTGCCAAATACGTTAAAAAATAAAAAAAAGATCTTTTTCATTGAAAAAAGATCTTTTTTTTAACAAAATAATGACGTCCAAACATACACAATGTGAACAATAGACTAACCAAAATGTTTGGTAAATAAAAAGAATTAGCCAAAATAGTCAGAACTTATTTTTTCTTTTGTCTCCCTATTATTAGGATTAACTAATTACCTGGATGAGGGGGTGCGTTTTTCACAACATGAGGCAAATCAAAATTAATTGCTTTTTGAATTGATGGATATTGGAAGAGAATTTGTTTGAGGACTTGTCCATATCCACCTCCAACATCAACTAACGTTGATATTCCATCAAAGCCTCCTTTATATGCATCAAGGATTGATTTCACTCCTAAAGGCCCTGCTTGAGACATTGCTTCTCCGAAAAGGTTACCTAACTCTCTGTCTGTTTCCATATATTCAAATGCCATCTTTCCATACATTCTTTGGAAATGGTTGTGATTGTTAGCATCCAATATTGCATCTTTTGTATCTTTCCTATTTTGAAGAAAATAAAAATTATTTAATTATCCTCCTAATTACTGTGATGCTTTTGTTTTATACACAGAGAATGATTTCATTTTTAATGTATTTTGAATTCCAACACGTATTTTATATTAATGACTAATTTTGAGGGCTAATTTTAGTATACACATTATTTATTAAGGAGATCACATATTTTAATTTGTTCAGTTATAATAAAAACTGTGAAACATATATAGATATGTTTGGGTGACATTCTCAAAAAATATCTTTTACAAAAGTAAAACTGATTTTATATTTAGATATCTCATGTAAAAAGATTTTTTTATCTATTAATTATTTGTTTGGACGCTATTATTTATTTATTTTGATAAAAAAAGATTTTTTTCAATGAAAAAATATTTTTTTTTATTTTTTAGCGTGTTTGGCAAATTTCTAATAGTAAAAGTAAAAGCACTAGAAAAAAAAACATCTTTTTTGAGAAGCTGTAATTTACATCTTTTTTTCTTAAAAAAAGATGTTTTTTATGTAATCAATAAATAAATAAGTACTTTTATATCGTTATACCCAAACATAATTGATAGATAAGAAGATCTTTTTGTATGATATATCCAAACATAAAATTACTTTTATTTTTCTATAAGATCTTTTAAAAAAAGATAACTCAAAAAAAGATCTTTTATAAAAAAACTCACCCAAACAAATTCTATATTAAGGGCTTGTTTGGGTGAGCTTTTAAAAAAAGATCTTTTTTCGAGTTATCTTTTTTTAAAAGATCTTATAGAGAAGTAAAAGTAATTTTATGTTTGGATATCTCATGTAAAAATGTCTTTTTATCAATCAATTATGTTTGAGTATAACAATATAAAAGTACTTTTTTGTTTATTTATTACATGAAAAACATATTTTTTTTAAGGAAAAAAGATCTTTTAAAAAAAATGTAAATTACAGCTTCTCAAAAAAGATCTTTTTTTATTTTACTAGTGCTTTTACTTTTACTACTAGAAATTTGCCAAACACGTTAAAAAATAAAAAAAGATCTTTTAAAAAAATTTACCTAAATTGTAACTTTTCAAAAAATATATATTTTTATTTTTTAATATTTTTACTTTTACTATTAAAAATTTGTCAAAAATACTAAAAAGTAAAAAAGATATTTTTTTTAACATTTAATAGCGCCCAAAAAAAACACATAGTCTCTTCAATAGCAATATTTTTAGTAGGAAAAAAAAATGAGAAGCTAACTAATATTAACTACTGTAAGACAAATGCAATAAAAAAAATGGTAATTATGTAATAAAAATGCTTAATATTGAATAAATTAATAATAGAATTTGAGAAAGAGTTACCAAACATGACGATATCCTCGATAGATTAAAGCTGAGAGTGCAGCCAAGGAGTTTTCCGATTGATCATGACTACGTCTAAAGTATTGTCCAACAGGGGAAACTGCATAAACCCTTTCGGTGTCACCGTCTTCATTAATGGTGCGAATGGAGCAAGAGAGAAGAGAATGAGCCACCAAAGATGGCAGCATGCGTTCAAGTCTGCTACCCATCTCACTGTGTTGCTTTGGAATCTTAGACGCAATCTCAGAAGCTGACATGCCTAACGAGCTCTCTGCCTTTGATATGATATCAAACAAGTTCATATCAACAGCAGCCTCCAAGACTGAAGAAAACACTTGAACAAGTGCTACTGAAGAAGCTTTAGTGAAAGCATCATCGTAAACCTCCTCCTGGGAATTATTATTGCTGGAACTCATATTGCTATATATAATTATATACTGATTTATAGTGTCTCTTTGTATGATCTTGCTTAATTCACAAACGCTCACTTTATATATAGGAAAAGTCTAGGGCCAGCAACTTTATTAAATTTTGGTCAGCATTTAATCAGCAAAGAAAAGTAAACTATTGGATGAAATCTCACACCAATCTCACACCATTAAAATCATCATTGATAACTATTTGATAGCTACAAATTACAAAAATTGCTGCCCCCTAATACTCTTCGATTGAATATTGATGGTGTATAACATTTTTATTCTGATCAATTGCAAACATACTTCTTAATCTAAGCACTTATAGAAATATAATTGAAAATAATTTGGTACAAAACTAATATTAAAATTAGTTATTAGTATAAAATACACATTAAATATAAAATATATATTAAAAATAAATTAAATTATACGTATATTTATATATAAATATATAACGATTGATTTTAGTGATTAATTTTAATACACAAATAATATTTTTGAATTGAGAAAGTGCTGATGAATCATCATGTCATCAAAGATTAATTAAATTGGACGGCATCCTAATAAATATGTATATTTAAAGTGGGTGAATAATATAAATGAGCTTTCTTGCTTATACATCATTGCAGGTCACGAGATAGTGAGATAGACGTTGTAGCCTTTTCTTAATTTCGGAGGCTAACAACAGAAAACTCATCATTAATCATGTGTGGTGGGTAAACTCTATTACAAAAAATAAAGATTGAATTCCATTCAATTTAGTAGCCACAGAGTTTGTTTCAATGTTTTGCAGAAGAATTTATTAAAAAAAAAAATTGAAGAGGAATGAAAAGCAAGAAATTAAGAAGCAAATTAATGCAAGTGGATAAGGATTTTAATGTGGGACAACCTGAATAGTAAAACTACACATATATGAAACTTTAATTTGACGCCATCATCATTATTCATTCACAGTACTAATTAT
>NC_029794.2:135862423-135865757 GCF_000816755.2 Arachis ipaensis
ATATATATTCAAAGTATGAATATTCAAAAATTTATTTGTCGTTTTACTCTAATTTTTATTTGTAAAACTCCATCACTGCAACGATAACTGAGGAATCATTGCAAGCAACCTGAAACCGTGAAAATCCTGAGGCCTTGCATAATTTCTCAAATTGTTTTTCAGTTCTTTCCTTTCCACCATGAAATAGAAAGATAAGAAAATCCAGATCCACAGCTTGAGTATCCTTAGACGATGTTGATTTCGGAATTTCTGGCAATAAAGTATCCAAAACTATGACCTTCCCATGTGGTGGCAAAGCTTCATAGCAGTTTCTTAAAACCTTGACACATTCTTCATCTCCAAAATTATGACATACATGCTGAAATAATAATGATGTCAACTTGTTAGATCTTATTAATATATAATATACTGGTAAAGACGCTTAAAACGTCTTTTTGTAAAGATGCTTATATTTCACATTATTATTAGACGTATTAATGAACAGGTTATTTTAAATTTCTTAACAAATTAAAATAAAATCGATTTTTTTTATAACAATAACAATAAACCCATATTTTTAGAAATTTAATTGTATTTTTAAATTTTTAGGGATTTAAATGTCTACAAAACAAAAAATTAGGGATATATTTGTCTTTTTATAAAAAAGTTTAACGATATTCGGTTTAGATTGTGTAATTCGATCGGATCAAATCGGGTCTAATAATTATAATGCAAATAATTGGGTTTATTATTATTGCTATAATAAACCGATTTTGTTCTGATTTATTAAAAAATAAATTATTAACTAATTTAATAAAAATATTCAATAATAACATGAGATATGTAAACGTCTTTAAAAAAAGACATTTTTAATGTCTTTATTAGAGTGTTCTCTATAATATATTCATGACTTAGATAATAAATAAATTTGAATTATTATAAAATGCTAACCTTGAGTAAAATGGCATCACCTTTTGGAACATTTTTAAACATGTCTCCTCCAACATGTTCTATCCCTGATCAATGATCATGCAAAATTAAATAGTGCATGCTCTCTAAATCAATATTTGTTTATTTTGTATTTGGCATTCATGAGATGAAATTAGTGATAAAGAATTTACCTGGATGAGGAGGAGCATTTGTCACAACACGAGGCAAATCAAAATTAATTGCTTTTTGAATTGATGGATAGTGGAAGAGAATTTGTTTGAGGACTTGTCCATATCCACCTCCAACATCAACTAACGTTGATATTCCCTCAAAGCCTTTATATGCATTAAGGGTTGATTTCATTCCTAAAGACCCAGCTTGTGACATTGCTTGCTCGTAAAGATTACCTAACTCTTTATCTGTCTCCATATATTCAAATGGCAACTTTCCATTAAAAAGTAGTCAATTAATTGAAAAATAAGTCTACTACAAAAAAAAACCAACTCCCCACTATCTCAAAAAAGTATAACTATAATATAGGCTAATTATTTATATTTTTAGTTTTGAAATTTAAAAAATTAGAGAAGTGGCAAGTTATTTTTTTTTTTTATAATAAACCTCCTATTTTTCAACTAGTTGATTCTAGTTGGCTACTTTCCTAGTTGGTTCTCACCGAACCGTTTTTCGAATTTTAAAATTAAAAATAAAAACTATTTTTCAACTAGTTAGCTCCAAGTTTAGCTACATCTTATTTGGTATCCTAGGGATCATAAAATTTATTATTTTTTACCATCAGTTATCAACTCAATTTTTTTAGTTTAGTTAATCTAATAATCCAACAACATACTTTATCTCATACTTATAAATATTAAGGGCTAACTGATTGTCAAAGCTAATAAATTCTCATGATCCTTTGACATTGTTTATTAAGTAATAGTGACTATATTATATGTATATCAAAATATATCAAATTAAATCACTAATGTAAAATATATGTTAGAATATAAATACACGTTAAAAATAAATTAAATCATACACATATTTATACTACTCATTTTAGTGTATAAATATGATTTTGTAGTAATAAATATGTAAGATTACCAAAGATGACGGTATCCTCGATAGACTAAAGTTGACATTGCAGCCAAGGAGCCTCGTTGTTCATGACTAGTATAGTACTGTCCAACAGGAGAAACTGTATAAACTCTTTCAGTGTCACCGTCTTCATTAATGGTGCGAATGGAGCACGTCAGAAGAGAACGAGCCACCAATGATGGCAGCATGCGTTCAAGTCTGCTGCCCATCTCACTGTGTTGTTTTGGAATCTTAGATGCAATCTCAGAAGCTGACATGCCTAATGAAGTCTCTGCCTTTGATATGATATCAAACAAGTTCATATCAACAGCAGCATTCAAAATTGCAGGAAAGACCTGAGCAAATGCGAAGGAAGCAGCTTTGGTGAAAGCATCATCGTAATCCTCCTTGGTGGTTATTGAACTCATCATATTCATATATGCTACCTACTTTAATTATTATTACTCTTTAATTAAACTCACTCTAATTTAGTGTGTGTAGTAGTCAGTAGTCACTCATCACTCTATATATATATATATTAGTCAGTGGCAAATATACACGCTAAGATTAAGATTTTTTATTCCATAAGATTTGACTATATGCTTTTTTAATTAACGGTTCCGCTACGTTACCAACAGCATATCTGTCAACTTCTGCCAACTCTTATTTATAATTGTGTTTCATGGAAATGTGTTTGTGGATGTGTCTAATAAAAATGTCTTTTTTATAGCTGTGTTTAATAGAAGTGTCTTTATAGATATATTTTCTGGATGTGTCTCTTTATATATGTATTTAAAATATATTAATTATTAGACACATCCACGAACACACTTACATGAAACATAATTATAAATAAGAGTTGGCAGATAATATGTTGGTACCCTATACTTTTCCTTTAATTAAATATTTGTTTGTGATGAACGACAAATTTTTAAAATGAATGATTGTTTAAAATTAGAAGAGGGAGTAGTAATAATCTAAGTAAATAATATCATATATAAATATACCGTTTGAAAGTTGAAACATTCATCACTTAGCTTGTTGGTACTGTTATTCGATGAATTATTGAGTACTTTGTCAAAGATTAAATCAGACGGCATCCTAATAATTCATTAAAAAGTTGAACATAAACGTAATGGAGCTTTCATTGTAGCCTTTCGTCAATTGCGGAGGCTAACATTTAACAGCAGAAAAGTCATCTTTCTAGATTATTCTAGACTGAGCTCATGCATGGATTTTGTTTGGTTTCTGTTTTTCTTGTTTATTTTTATTTTCCAAATCCTGTGAACGAGAAAAAAAAAGTAAAAATAATATAAAATATGATTTTATTATTTTTATTATTTTCTTTTAT
>NC_029794.2:135866038-135866968 GCF_000816755.2 Arachis ipaensis
TGAAGAATATTCCAAAGGATATACTATAAAATTTTCTTAAATATTGTAAGTATTTTTAATTTTCTTAATTATGAAAAATATTTGAATGTATTTTACTATGTGGTGAAATGGAGTGTGTGAAAATTATGGAACATCTTTGATCAACACAAAGTGAAATTGGGAACTTGATAAACCATGGTGTCACGTATAATTTATTAATTTAGTGTACCTTTCTATGATCTTGCTTAATTGACTAACGCTCACTATATATACGTTACCATATTATTAGTATATTACCCAACTAGCCTACGAGTAGGGGTGTACAAGACCTGATTTGAATCGAAGATCCAGCCCAAATCCAAAGAATTTTGGGGTATGTTGGCCTGAATTTGAAGTGGTCTGAAAATTATCTGAAAAAAAAAATAAAACTGAGATCGGGCGATAGTTCGGATCACCCGGTCTTTAGATAATAAATAAATTTGAATAATTATCTAAAGACGGGTCTCTATGTCTCTCACCTTCCGTCAAATTCTTTTCCTCTCATCCCTCTCAACAGCCACCATGACAGCGCCAGTCACCAATCCCTATCTTTAGAGTCACAATGGTGGTGCTTCTCTTCTCGGGATGACGTCTCTCGCCGACGACGACAACTGCAAATGGCAACGAAATTTCTCTGACCCTCAAGGCCTGAACGACGACGGCGATAATAATGCTTCTGCCAAAAACATTTTTTGTACATTTTTTTTATCATATAACTTTTTGACATATTTTTTCTCACTTAGCTTGTTATCAATTATATTAGTAATAAAAAAATTGTTTACAAAAATAAAATTTAAATTTTTAGTAATTTATCTTTTTTTTTGTTAAACTAAAAGATTTAAAAAATTTTAATAATAATAACAAAAGATTTATATTTTTACAAAATCCTTTAAAAATAACTAATGTTAAACC
>NC_029794.2:135867026-135874478 GCF_000816755.2 Arachis ipaensis
AGTAAAAGTAAATTTTAATATATAAATAATATTTTTGAATTGAGAAAATGCTGATGAATAATCATGTCATCAAAGATTAATTAAATTGGGGGCATCCTATCTAATAAATATGTATATGTAAAGTGGTTGAATAATATAAATGAGCTTTCTTGCTCATACATCATTTCAAATCAGGAGATAGTGAGATACACATCGTAGCCTTTTTCTTAATTTCGGAGGCTAATAACAGCAAAGTAGTCATCTACCGATTTTCGTCATTAATCATGTGTGGTACACTATGTTATGAAAATTGAATTCATGTTTAATTTTCCATACACGCAATTTAGGCATATATATATGAGTTTGTTTCAATGTTTTGCAGAATTTATTTAAAAAAAAATGAAGAGGAAGGAAAAGCAACAAATTAAGAAGCAAATTAGTGCAAGTTGATAAGGATTTAAATGTGGGACAGTCCGAATAATAAATTTTTCTTTATGTATAAATTTTTTTTTATATAAATGTGATAATATTAGAAAGACAAAAAAAAAATTAAAATTGGTCGTATTTAGTATTTATTATTATTTTCGACTAATACTTTTTGTTATTAAATACTTCTGTTAGTTATGTTTTAGATAGATTAACTCTTGAAAAAAAAAATACTAATAAGAGACTTTTATAATAATAGATATTGACACATTATTTTTAGATTAGTCCCAAAATTATAACAAAAGAATTTAATTTCAATGTAACTTGTTAACATTTCTTATTAGAGAAGATTTTATTGATATTGTTCCTTCAAAAATTAATATATCCGAGGCATAAATTTTCATGAACTTATTTATCATTTTACTTGACACGAAAATAAGTAGAGTTAGTAGGTTAATTATATTAATTAATTGTAATAAAAAAGAATACTGCTAGAGAATCAATGGTCTAAGTGTACAATGTGTATAATGGGCTAAATCTTTGGCCCAATATGAATAAAATGAACATCACTCATACTATCCAAAATAACCATCCGAGTACCGAGGATAATAAACATCTCATGTCATGAAACTACTCATCTTAAAAGTTTAAGCTGAGATATTATGTCATGAAACCACTCATCCCAAAAGTTTAAGCTGATAGAAAAATATATCTCTAATACTAAATCGAACATCCCTAAACTCCCATTGTATACATTGTACAAATATTTCATTGGTTCCCTATACTTCCTCAATAAGAAAATACAAGTCTCATATGGTTTAGAATAGTGAAATTTGTGTTATGTATTAGTCTCACCTTATCTAAGTTATGAAGGCTTTTTCTTTTTCACAAGTATAAATAACTCATGTACCTTTTATTTATAAAACAGAGTTAAGTTGAATATGATATAAGTTTGATATTTATTTTACTCTAAACTCTCTTTAAACTAAGATGTCTAGTTTACATTCTTAACTTGGTCAAATAAAGTGAGTTTATGACTATTTTTACTACTGTGAAGTTGCTAATTTCACTAAGATTGGTGACCCAAACAACGCTCGGCGTCATTACTCTCATGTTTATTTGTAAAACTCCATGACTGCAAGGATATTTGAGGAATCATTGCAAGCAACCTGAAATCGGGAAAATCCTGAGATCTTGCATAATTTCTCAAATTGTTTTTGGGTTCTTTCCTTTCCACCGAGAACTAGAAACATAAGAAAATCGAGATCCACAGCCTGAGTATCCTTAAACGATGTTGATTTCGGAATTTCTGGCAATAAAGTATCCAAAACTATGACCTTCCCATGTGGTGGCAAAGCTTCATAGCAGTTTCTTAAAACCTTGACACATTCTTCATCTTTCCAATTATGACATACATGCTGAAATGAGTAGTTTTTGTTAGATTTTATTAATATAAAACATATTGATGACTTAGATAATCAATAAATTTGAATAATTATAAAATGCTAACCTTGAGTAAAATGGCATCAGCTTTTGGAACAGTTTTAAACATGTCTCCTCCGATATGCTCTATCCCTGATCAGTGATCATGCAAAATACTTATATTTTTAGTATGTATTTTGTATCTTTCAATACATGAAATCAAATAAAATATGAATAACTAATTACCTGGATGAGGGGGTGCGTTTTTAACAACATGAGGCAGATCAAAATTAATTGCTTTAATTGATGGATATTGCAAGAGAATTTGTTTCAAGATTTGTCCATATCCACCTCCTACATCAACTAAGGTTGATATTCCCTCAAAGCCTTTATATGCATTAAGAACTTGTTTCAATTCTAAAGGCCCAGCTTGTGACATTGCTTGCCCGAAAAGGTTACCTAACTCTGTGTCTGTCTCCATATATTCAAAGGCCATCTTTCCGTACACTTTTTGGAAATGATTGTGATTGTTAGCATCCAATATTGCATCCTTTGTATCTGTCCTGTTTTTTCAAAAATAACAATAATTCATTTGAGTTTAATTTTAATATAATAATAACGTAAAAAAAAAATATAGGTAAACAATGAAAATATTAAACAATGTGAACAATGAATGTATCGGATATTTATTTTACTATGTGTGCACATGGTTATTCTAATATTAAAATTTAGGTGGATAATTTAGAGGTGTGGTATATTTTTATTTGATTGGTGGTTGTTCATGTTGTTCAAAAAAGTCATTAGTTACCTAGCATTACCCTAATGCAAAATGTTTTACACAGTTGTACAATCACAACTGTTTTTTCTTTTATGATTATTCATGAACGTAAAAAGTAGTTATTTTTGCTAATATAACTTTATGTGATAAAATGTATATATAAAATAGTTTTACAACAGTGCATCAAAATTAAATTCTATTAATTTTCTTGTTTCAACTTTTCAATTTTTATAACTTTCTGCATGTTCTCCTAGTCTATTGGGTTATTTGTTTTTTGACAAGTAAATTGAGATGAAAGGAATAATGAATAAAGTTAATAAGTTAAGGTAATTAATTAAGTAATAATATATGTATGTAAGGTTATTTATTACCAAAGATGACGGTGCCCTTGGTAGTTTAAAGTTGACAGTGCAATCAAGGAGCCTCGTTGTTCATCATGATGATTACTTGTATAGTATTGTCCAACAGGAGAAATTGCATAAACTCTTTCAGTGTCACCATCTTCATTAATGGTGCGAATGGAGCAAGTCAGAAGAGAACGAGCCACCAATGATGGCAGCATGCGTTCAAGTCTGCTACCCATCTCACTGTGTTGCTTTGGAATCTTGGATGCAATATCAGAAGCTGACATGCCTAACGAACTCTCTGCCTTTGATATGATATCAAACAAGTTCATGTCAATAGCAGCGTTCAA
The DNA here is from genome assembly GCF_000816755.2 of Arachis ipaensis. Taxonomy (NCBI): domain Eukaryota; kingdom Viridiplantae; phylum Streptophyta; class Magnoliopsida; order Fabales; family Fabaceae; genus Arachis; species Arachis ipaensis. Next base: position 135,870,326 of record NC_029794.2, read on the forward strand.
GATTGCAGGAAACACCTGAGCAAATGCGAAGGAAGCAGCTTTGGTGAAAGCATCATCGTAATCCTCCTTGGAATTATTGTTATTATTGGTGGTGGAACTCATCATTGATATATGCTACTTTAATTATTATTAGTCTTTAACTAACTCTAATTTAGTGTATGTAATCACTAATCACTCTCTCTATATATATATATATAAGTAGAATAGTGAGTGGCAAATATACAAAGCTAAGAGATATTTTTGCTGCATAAGATTTGACTAATTATTATTATAAATCTGATATATTAATGACACTAAATAAACAATAATGTTTCTTAAGAGTGTTTATAATGCGGTTTGAATTAATTTTAAAAGTTAAATTAATCTGATGACTAAATAAACAATGTTTCCAAGAGTGTTTGTAATACTTAGCTTGTTCTTTATCAGTTTATTGACTTTTCAAATTTTATAAAAAAATCATTTAATCCATTAATATCAAATAAAGTTATTATCTAGATTTTTTTATTTTATAAAAAAAACCTAATAATATTCCATCAATATAGCATGCATGGGAGCTCAAGTTTAACATTTTAAAGAGTTTGAAGTAACAATTATTTTTTTTTTAAATGTGTAAACTAAATTTGTATAGCCAACTAAATTAAATAAATGATATTATGTGCATACAAAAAATTATTTACCAATTAATTATTGTATATATATATACCTAAAGGCCCTACTTGAGACATTGCTTCTCCGAAAAGGTTACATAACTCTCTGTCTGTTTCCATATATTCAAATGCCATCTTTCCATACATTCTTTGGAAGTGGTTGTGATTGTTAGCATCCAATATTGCATCTTTCATATCTTTCCTATTCATACACATAATTTAATTTGTTAAGTTATAAGAACTGTGAATAAAGTAAATAACTTAAAAGCTAAGTAATGTATTCATGGTTACCAAACATGACGATATCCTCGATAGAATAAAGTTGACAATGCAATACAGGAGCCTCCTTGTTCATCGTGATGATTACTTGTATAGTATTGTCCAACAGGAGAAATTGCATAAACTCTTTCAGTGTCACCATCTTCATTAATGGTGCGAATGGAGCAAGTCAGAAGAGAACGAGCCACCAATGATGGCAGCATGCGTTCAAGTCTGCTACCCATCTCACTGTGTTGCTTTGGAATCTTGGATGCAATATCAGAAGCTGACATGCCTAACGAACTCTCTGCCTTTGATATGATATCAAACAAGTTCATGTCAATAGCAGCGTTCAAGATTGCAGGAAACACCTGAGCAAATGCGAAGGAAGCAGCTTTGGTGAAAGCATCATCGTAATCCTCCTTGGAATTATTGTTATTATTGGTGGTGGAACTCATCATTGATATATGCTACTTTAATTATTATTAGTCTTTAACTAACTCTAATTTAGTGTATGTAATCACTAATCACTCTCTCTATATATATATATATAAGTAGAATAGTGAGTGGCAAATATACAAAGCTAAGAGATATTTTTGCTGCATAAAATGTGACTAATTATTATTATAAATCTGATATATTAATGACACTAAATAAACAATAATGTTTCTTAAAAGTATTTATAATGCGGTTTGAATTAATTTTAAAAGTTAAATTAATCTGATGATCTAAATAAACAATGTTTCCAAGAGTGTTTGTAATACTTAGCTTGTTCTTTATCAGTTTATTGACTTTTCAAATTTTATAAAAAAATCATTTAATCCATTAATATCAAATAAAGTTATTATCTAGATTTTTTTATTTTATAAAAAAAACCTAATAATATTCCATCAATATAGCATGCGTGGGAGCTCAAGTTTAACATTTTAAAGAGTTTGAAGTAACAATTATTTTTTTTTTAAATGTGTAAACTAAATTTGTATAGCCAACTAAATTAAATAAATGATATTATGTGCATACAAAAAATTATTTACCAATTAATTATTGTATATATATATATGTTTGATAAATATTGTTTATTGCAAGATTGATAATTCTAATAACTAATTATTTAATAGAAAAATGTATGAATTAATACATATAAATATACATTAATAAAATGATGATAGTGATTGGAAACTAACCTTTATAAATTTGGATTTTGGGTTATATATGGTTGGTTGATGTCTATGTCTAAGATAGTGGCATATTAATTGCAACAATTCACCGGTTGTTTTATGAGAAGTTCTATATATATATATATATTTGAAAAAATATAGGTAGACAATGAAAATACTAAACAATATGAACAATTAATATATCATATGTTCATTTTATAAAGTGTATAGATGGTTATTCTAATATTGAAATTTAGGTGAGTAATTTAGAGGTATAGTGTGTTTTGATTTAATTAGTGGTTGTTCATATTGTTCAAAAAAATTATTGGTTACGTAACATAATTCATTTTAAAAAGAAAAAAAATTATGCATTTATTTTAAGCTACAAAATTAATGTTATATTAATTTTATCTTTCTTACTTTCTTTTTTGCACTGTGTTATTAACATCAAGATGAATGTTATGATGTCTAAAAAGTAGTGTTTATTTACTAAAAAAGGTTAAAAGTTATTATTTAATTTAAAAGATATAAGAATAAATAATTTTTTAAAAATTAAAATTTACTATAAAAAATAAGTTAAGCAAAATTTAAACAAAAATTCATAGACAACATAAAATTAGCCTAACTCGAAGTGAAAAGAAGAAAAAATATAAAATATTTAAGAATTTCTATCCTCCACTTGTGTTTGTCATGGACGCATCGTCTTTATGTAATTGATTTGCTGATATGAGTAACGAGAAATCCAGTGAAAACACGATCGCCTGCCAATGAAAGGCTTTCTTGCATTTTAGTAAATCTACGCAGAGTAAATCGGTCCCTAAAGAAGCCCCGAAAGGGTATGAATTAGATTCTAAGTCGGAAAATGCCAATGAAGAGGACCTTCTTACAGAATATGCTATTTTAAAAGTTGCCCATCGCCAGCTCTCCTCTGGACGGATCCGCCCAAAAAACTCATTTTCTAAGCCTTCGGACAAGATTATTTTTCATAAATGAACAAACAAAGGAATGAATTTGCCTCTCTTCGCATTTGTCGCTCACCACCGTCTTCCTCTCGTGTCTTTATATTATTTTGCTATTATCACAATGCTTTCTTTTTTAAAAAAAAAAAAAATTCTGGTTCCATATGTTTTTCTTTTCTTTTTTTTCTTTTGAGATAATTATATGAAACAATTGATTTTTTTTTTTTGGTGACTTTTTTTTCCGGGGCGCCTTTTGGTGACACAATCGATTGAAGTAAGGTAATATTTTTATCCAAATCTTTTAACAAAATAATTGTTTGTGATAAATGACAATTTAAAAATGAATAACTATTTAAAATTAGAGGAGGAAGTAGTAATAATTTACCTAAATCATATTATATATTGTTAGAATATAATTAAAATCAATTAGAATTTGTGTATTATTGAGTATATTCAAATTGTCTATTCAAATTGCCTGAAATCATATAATATAAAAGATATTTATAAGTACTAAAAGAATCATAATAATAAATATCTAGCTAAATATACTAAATAATACTAATTGATCCTAATTATATTCTAACATATATAAATAAATTATACTATATGTATACTAACGGGGCGCGGGGCGAATAACTATCCGTTCTCGAAGGAATAAAGATGGAATAGGTATTTATGGGTTTGGATAGTGCTACCATTCTTAGTTGAACGTTGAAATATTCACTTAGTTTTTTTTTTAATTAAAAGTAAGACTCGAATTTCGAAATTTATAGGTGAAAATGAAAAAATTATACCATTAAAGGTATAACGAGTGCCAAACATTGACTTGGCTTGTTGGTGCTCTAACTGTTGGGTGAAATTGACATGCATGTATATGTTGATTAATTATTGAACACTTTCTCAAAGATTAATTAAATTATTGGACGGCGTCCTAATAACTAATTAAAAGAGTTGAATATAAACATAATTGAGCTTCCATTGTAGCCTTTCGTCAATTTCGGATGATAACATTTAACAACCGAACAGTCATCTTTAATTTCTAGATTTTAGAGTGAGCTCATGGACTTTGTTTGGAGATAAAAAGGTAAAAATAATATAAAAAATTATTTTATTATTTTTATTATTGTCTCTT
>NC_029794.2:135874525-135884152 GCF_000816755.2 Arachis ipaensis
AAATTATACATATATTTACAATAATAATTAATTTTAATAGTTAATTTTGATAAATAAATAATATTTTTGAATTGAAAAAATGCTGATGAATAATCATGTCATCAAAGATTAATTAAATTGGACGGTATCCTAATAAATATGTATATGGAATGGTTGAAAATATAAATGAGCATTCTTGCTTATACATTATTTCAGGTCATCACGAGATAGTGAGATACACATTGTAGCCGCCAATGAGTTATAGCTCAAATGGCATAGTCTTTCTATACTCAATTTAAAAGTTGCGGGTTCGAGTTTTCTATCTTTGATTAAAAAAAAAAAAAATACACATTGTAGCCTTTTCTTAATTTCGGATGCTAACAACAGCAAAGTAGTCATCTATCGATCTTCATCATTAATCAATGAAAATTCAATTCATGTTTAAAGGTTTTCCATACACGCAATTTAGGCAATATAGGAATTTGTCTCAATGTTTTGCAGAATTTATTTAAAAAAAAAAATTGAAGAGGAATGAAAAGCAACAAATTAAGAAGCAAATTAGTGCAAGTTGATAAGGATTTTAATGTGGGACGGACAACCTGAATAATAAGCTTTTCTTTATGCATAACTTTCTTTTATATAAATATAATAATATTAGGAAAACACAAAAAAAATAGCTCAAATTCATCGTATTTAGTATTTATTGTTGTTTTCGACTAATATTTTTTGTTATTAAATACTTTTGTTATTAACTCTTGAAAAAAAAGTATTAATGGAGTCTTTTATAATAATAGATATTGAGTATTGACACATAATTTTTAGATTAGTCCCAACAATCATGACAAAAGAATTTAATTTCAATATGACTTGTCAATATCTGTTATCACAGAAGACTTTATTAATATTTTTTTTTTCAAAAATTAATATATTCGATGCGGGAGTAAATCTTCGTGAGCTTATTTGTCATTTTACTGTCATTTTTATTTGTAAAACTCCATGACTGCAAAGACATTTGAGGAATCATTGCAAGCAACCTGAAATCGGGAAAATCCTGAGGTCTTGCATAATTTCTCAAATTGTTTTTCGGCTCTTTCCTTTCCACCGGAAACTAGAAACATAAGAAAATCGAGATCCACAGCCTGTGTATCCTTAAACGATGTTGATTTCGGAATTTCTGGCAATAAAGCATCCATAACTATGACCTTCCCATGTGGTGGCAACGCTTCATAGCAGTTTCTTAAAACCTTCACACATTCTTCATCTTCCCAGCTATGACATACATGCTGAAATGAGGAGTTGTTGTTAGATTTTATTAATATAAAACATATTGTTGACTTAGATAATCAATAAATTTGAATAATTATAAAATGCTAACCTTGAGTAAAATGGCATCACCTTTTGGAACAGTTTTAAACATGTCTCCTCCCATATGCTCTATCCCTGATCAGTGATCATGCAAAATACTTATATTTTTAGTATGTATTTGTATCTTTCAATAGAGTAACGCTAGTGAGACAAAAAAAAAAAAACAGTCAGAACTTGTCTTATTTAGCATTCATTAATTGTCGCAATAATTAATAAATACTAAATAAGACAAGTTATAGCTGTTTTTAGCTGATTTTTTTTTTACCAAACATTTTCGATTTCAATACATGAGATAAAATAAATTAAAATAGTAATAATTAATTACCTGGATGAGGGGGTGCGTTTTTCACAACATGAGGCAAATCAAAATTAATTGCTTTTTGAATTGATGGATATTGGAAGAGAATTTGTTTGAGGACTTGTCCATATCCACCTCCAACATCAACTAACGTTGATATTCCATCAAAGCCTCCTTTATATGCATCAAGGATTGATTTCACTCCTAAAGGCCCTACTTGAGACATTGCTTCTCCGAAAAGGTTACATAACTCTCTGTCTGTTTCCATATATTCAAATGCCATCTTTCCATACATTCTTTGGAAGTGGTTGTGATTGTTAGCATCCAATATTGCATCTTTCATATCTTTCCTATTCATACACATAATTTAATTTGTTAAGTTATAAGAACTGTGAATAAAGTAAATAACTTAAAAGCTAAGTAATGTATTCATGGTTACCAAACATGACGATATCCTCGATAGAATAAAGTTGACAATGCAATACAGGAGCCTCCTTGTTCATCGTGATGATTACTTGTATAGTATTGTCCAACAGGAGAAACTGCATAAACTCTTTCAGTGTCACCATCTTCATTAATGGTGCGAATGGAGCAAGTCAGAAGAGAACGAGCCACCAATGATGGCAGCATGCGTTCAAGTCTGCTACCCATCTCACTGTGTTGCTTTGGAATCTTAGATGCAATCTCAGAAGCTGACATGCCTAACGAACTCTCTGCCTTTGATATGATATCAAACAAGTTCATATCAACAGCAGCGTTCAAGATTGCAGGAAACACCTGAGCAAATGCGAATGAAGCAGCTTTGGTGAAAGCATCATCGTAATCCTCCTTGGAATTATTATTATTATTGGTGGTGGAACTCATCATTGATATATGCTACTTTAAGGATTAGTCTTTAACTAACTCTAATTTAGTGTATGTAATCACTAATCACTCTCTCTATATATATATATAAAAGTAGAATAGTGAGTGGCAAATATACAAAGCTAAGAGATATTTTTGCTGCATAAAATGTGACTAATTATTATTATAAATCTGATATATTAATGACACTAAATAAACAATAATGTTTCTTAAAAGTATTTATAATGCGGTTTGAATTAATTTTAAAAGTTAAATTAATCTGATGATCTAAATAAACAATGTTTCCAAGAGTGTTTGTAATACTTAGCTTGTTCTTTATCAGTTTATTGACTTCTAAAATTTTATTAAAAACTCCTTTAATCCATTAATATCAAATAAAATCATTATCTAGCTTTTTTATTTAAAAAAAAAAACCCTAATATATAGTCCTTCAATATAGCATGCGTGGGAGCTCAAGTTTAACATTTTAAAGAGTTTGAAGTAACAATTATTTTTTTTTTAAATGTGTAAACTAAATTTGTATAGCCAACTAAATTAAATAGATGTTGCAATTAAATATCTGAAGCAGCGATTGAATTCTTGGAATAGCATTATTTTGAATGGTGAATTTATTCATATGAGGTGTTGTGCACATATTATAAACTTAATTGTAAAAGAGGGGTTGAAAGAGATTGATGAATCAGTCTTGAGGATTCGTAGTGCAGTAAAGTATGTTAGATCTTCTCCATCTAGAGCTAGTAGGTTTCAAAAGTGTGTTGAACTAGAAAAAATCCAATATAAAGGCTTGCCTTGCATGGATGTTGAGACTAGGTGGAACTCTACCTATCAAATGTTAGAGGTAGCTTTGAAGCATCGCAAAGCATTTGAGTTGCTTGCTTTGAAAGATAATGCCTATATAGGAGAGATGAATGGAGAAAAAGGGAGAGGTGTTCCTTCTGATTCAGACTGGGAGTATGTTGAGTCCATTGTACCTTTTTTGCGAGTGTTCAGTGATGCCACTATATGTGTTTCTGGTATCTTATATGTTACCAGTGATATGTATATGAAGGAAGTATTTGCAATTGGACGATTTATTCGTCATTCTTGTGATTCTATTGATTTTAGTACTATGTCAATGACAGAAAGGATGAGGGTTAAGTATGAGAAGTATTGGGGCAATCCTGATTCGGTGAATATGTTGTTATTGATTGCTATCGTACTTAATCCAATGTAAAAGATTTGAGTATGTCAATTATTTCTTGGATTACTTCTTTGGAGAAGAAAAAGAAGGCGAATTGAAGTCAAAGTTGTCCAAGTGTATAAAGTTACTTTATCAGTAATACCAAAGTTCTGAGGAAGCAAGTGAAGTTGATACGCAAGATGTTCAAGCCAACAACATTAATACCGATCTTCATGGCATGGGCTTTTTTCTGCAAGCAACCGATCGCAAAACAAATACAAGATCTGAACTTGATAGATATTTACAAGAAGAATGCGAGCCATACTCCCATAAGTTCGATATACTAAACTGGTAGAAGGTCAACTCAACCCGATTTTCAATTCTTGAAAATATGGCTCGTGAGGTATTGGCTATACCTGTTTCTACGGTAACTTCGGAGTCTGCATTTAGTACCGGAGGAAGAGTCCTCGATCCATACCGCAGTTCCTTACCACCTAGAATGGTAGAAGCCTTAGTCTGCATAGGAGATTGGCTTAAGGAAGATCTTTTCTCTGCTTTAGATGATGATGGTGAAGTTCTTCAACAAGTTAATCAAGGTATAAAATTTGTTTCATATTTGTTCTCATTTTATTTTATTTTTGTTTTTGTTATCTTTCTATTTTAGAATTTAGGTATTAGTTACCAATTAAAAGTTGTTGAATATAGACTTGATAATTAATTTGATTCCTTGGCAAATATATTTTCCTCTAATGATGGTGCTTGTTCTATGGCGGCATCAATTGATAATCTTGATGATGACTAGGTATGCTTAATATTTTCATTTGGTTTAATACTTTCATTCAAAGATTTGTTTTAAAATGACAAAGGTATATTTTGTTATTTGCAGATATATTTTCCTCAAAGGTTGTGGTTGTTTGATGATTTTGTTGGCAATTTGGCATCTTTTGATATTTTGTGGTTGTTGTTTTAGAGATATTTTTTGGTGGTATTCTTTTGATGTCTTGAGAATGATTAAATGTTATATAGATTAGCTATTGTCATTAGATTTATAAAGAACCAAATTCTAGTTGTAATGAACCTATACACTTTAAAATGACTTTAGTATTAATTTTACTTTTAAAAAAGTTATGGTTTGAAAATTGAATTTCTAAAAACTGGATTTAAAAGTAGATTTTTTGTTAAAATATCTGATTTGAAAATTGAATTTTTAAAAACTAGTTTTAAAATTAGATTTTTGGTTGAAGAAACTAGTTTTAAACTGGATTTTCAAAATTGGTTTTAAAATTGAATTTTAGGTTAAAAAATCTGATTTTAAAATTGGATTTTATAAAAAAAAAACCGGATTTTAGATTTGGATTTAAAAAAACCGGATTTAAAACCGATTTTATATGTAAACTGGATTTAAAATCGATTTTATACGTAAAACTGGATTTTAAATCGGTTTGTAAGTAAAATCGGATTTAAATTCTAAAATCGGTTTAAAATTGATTTTTATTTTTTTAAACCGGTTTTTCTCTTCAATCCAATTCTGGTTTAGTTTCATGAACTATAAAACTGGTTCTGAAATGGATCCAGTTTGGATTTATAAAAATCCAAACCATGCCCACCCCTAGATTATACTATTGAGAAGTGTTAGGGGCTGGGTTTAATAAATTTTGTAATTTGTAGCTATCAATTAATTATTATTGGTGTTTTGAATGGTGTGAGATTTTATTTAATAGTGTGAAATTACTCACTTCTCTTTTGTTGGTTAAGTGCTAGCCATATTTTAATAAAAGTAATGGCTCCTAAACTTTCTTTATATTATTTGAACTATAACTCATTAGTAAACATTCACCGTTGGTGGCTTGGTGCTGTAACTGTTGGGTGAAATTGACATGCATGTATATGTTGATTAATTATTGAACACTTTGTCAAAAGATTAATTAAATGATTGGACGGCTTCCTAATAATTAATTAAAAGAGTAGAATATAAACATAATTGAGCTTTCATTGTAGCCTTTCGTCAATTTCGGAGGGTAACATTTAACAACAGAAAAGTCATCTTTCTAGATTTTAGACTGAGCTCATGGACTTGTTTGGAGATAAAAAGGTAAAAATAATATAAAAAATTATTGTCTCTTTTTTTTTTAAAGAAAACAAAAATTTTAATAAAAACAAATACAAAAATTGAAAATAAAAATAAAACGCACACCAAATATATGTTAAATTATTTTTAAAGTTATTTTTAGATGTTTAATTTGTAGTTTGGAATGCTTTCAATCTTTATGTTTAAATTATACATATATTTATACATAATTTCAGGTCACTAGATAGTAAGATACACATTGTAGCCAACCTTTTCTTTATTTCGGATGCTAACAACAGTAAATTAGTCATCTATCGATCTTCATCATGAATCATGTGTGGTACACTCTATGTTATTTTTAGATTAGTCTCAATGATCATGACAAAAGGATTTAATTTCAATATGATTTGTCAACATCTATTATCATATAAGACTTTATTGATATTTTTTTCTTAAATTAATATATTCGAAGCCTAAATCTTCGTGAATTTATTTGTCATTTTACTCTCATTTTTATTTGTAAAGCTCCATGACTGCAACGACATTTGAGGAATCATTGCAAGCAACCTGAAATCGTGAAAATCCTGAGGTCTTGCATAATTTCTCAAATTGTTTTTGGGTTCTTTCCTTTCCACCGTGAACTAGAAACATAAGAAAATCGAGATCCACAGCCTGTGTATCCTTAAACGATGTTGATTTTGGAATTTCTGGCAATAAAGCATCCAAAACTATGACCTTCCCATGTGGTGGCAAAGCTTCATAGCAGTTTCTTAAAAACTTGACACATTCTTCATCTTCCCAGTTATGACATACATGCTGAAATGAGGAGTTTTTGTTAGATTTTATTAATATAAAATATATTGATGACTTAGATAATCAATAAATTTGAATAATTATAAAATGCTAACCTTGAGTAAAATGGCATCAGCTTTTGGAACACTTTTAAACATGTCTCCTCCGATATGCTCTATCCCTTATCAGTGATCATGCAAAATAGTAATATTTTTAGTATGTATTTTGTATATTTCAATACATGAGATAAAAATAAATTAAAATAGTAATAACTAATTACCTGGATGAGGGGGTGCGTTTTTAACAACATGAGGCAAATCAAAATTAATTGCTTTAATTGATGGATATTGCAAGAGAATTTGTTTCAAAGTTTGTCCATATCCACCTCCAACATCAACTAAAGTTGATATTCCCTCAAAGCCTTTATATGCATTAAGAAGTTGTTTCAATCCTAAAGACCCAGCTTGTGCCATTGCTTGTCCGAAAAGGTTACCTAACTCTGTGTCTGTCTCCATATATTCAAATGCCATCTTTCCGTACATTTTTTGGAAATGATTGTGATTGTTAGCATCCAATATTGCATCTTTTGTATCTGTCCTGTTTTTTCAAAAATAATAATCATTAATTTTCCTTTTTCTACTTCTCAATTTTTATAACTTTCTGCATATCTTAGTATGTGTTTGTTTATGAGGACGGGACACTCAGACAAAGACATAGAAACATAATATTATGTTTGATAGATGAGACATGAGATATAGATAAAAATATTGTGTCAAGAGACATTGCATTAGTGTATCTTGTGTTCATTCCGATAAAAAGGACACAGACACTAATAAAAGATACAACTTATTTTTTATTTTATTATTTTTGTTAATTTTTTATAATTATATATATTTTTTATTATATTTTTCTTCTCAAATTGTTTGAATAAAAAAAAATGAGGATAAATTAGATTTTCATAATTTATTCTAGTTTATCACAAAAAATATATATATAAAAAAACAACAAATTTGATATTTATATTCTTTATGTCTTATTTTCAGTATCTTATCTTATTTTGTTCTCAGAAACAAACGCAGTCATGTGTTATTTGTTTTTTTGAGATGAAAGGAAAACTTATTAATAATGAATAAAGCTAATAAGTTAAGGTAATTAAGTAAGGTTAATTACCAAAGATGACGGTAACCTTGGTAGCTTACAGTTGACATTGCAATCCAGGAGCCTCCTTGTTCATCATGATGACTACTTGTATAGTATTGTCCAACAGGAGAAACTGCATAAACTCTTTCAGTGTCACCATCTTCATTAATGGTGCGAATGGAGCAAGTCAGAAGAGAACGAGCCACCAATGATGGCAGCATGCGTTCAAGTCTGCTACCCATTTCACTGTGTTGCTTTGGAATCTTAGATGCAATCTCAGAAGCTGACATGCCTAATGGACTCTCTGACTTTGATATGATATCAAACAAGTTCATATCAACAGCAGCGTTCAAGATTGCAGGAAACACCTGAGCAAATGCGAAGGAAGCAGCTTTGGTGAAAGCATCATCGTACTCCTCCTTGGTGGTTATTGAACTCATCATATTCATATATATGCAACCTACTTTAATTATTACTCTTTAATTAAAGTCACTCTAATTTAGTGTGTGTATGTATGTAGTCACTGATCACTCTATATATATGCTTCACCAAGTAGAATAGTCAGTGTTAAATACACAAGCTAAGAGATATTTTTGTTGCATAAGATTTGACTACATGCTCTCTTGGAACTTGGAAGCAACCGGTTAATGATTGTAATTATTATTATAAATCTGCTGCTATATTAATGAGTAATGACAATAAATAAACAATGTTTCTTAAGAGTGTGTGTTTATAATGCGGTTGGAATTAATTTTAAAAGTAAAATTAATCTGATGATTTAAATAAACAATGTTTCTAAGAGTGTTTGTAATACTTAGCTTGTTCTTTATCAGTTTATTGACTTTTAAAATTTTATTAAAAAATGAGTTAACTACGATTTTGGTTTTTAAAATAGGAGTTAAAATTTTTGTTGTCTCTAACTTTTTTTTACTTACAAAATTATCGCTAAAATTTAACTTAATTTTAAAATTATTATTTTTACCAAATTTTTAATTTTTATTTCGAAAATACCCCTAACTAAATAAAAGAAAAAGAAAATGGGTTAAGGGGAAAGGGGAAGGGTATCACCGCCCCAGGGGTTTGTTTGGTTTGGGAAAGGGAAGGGAAGAGGGAAGGAAAGGGGAAGGGCCACCGCCGCTGCTCTTTGTTGTTGCCACTCCTGCTCCTCGTCGTTCGCCATTTCTGCTCCTCCTCCTCGCCCTCGCCCTCGCCTTGCCACGACGCGTCTGGCACGCACCCTATGGTTCGTCGTTGTCGAAGAAGTGGTGGTGGTTGTCATGTGCAAAATCTGCAACAAGGGTTTCTAGAGAGATTGTTAGTAATTATATTTATAGATTTTTTATTCTTGTAATTGAAGATGAATTTAAGAATTTCTGAGTTTTGTTAATGAAAGAAGAAGAATTTTAGTTCTGAGTTTTGTTAATGATTACGAGTTTTGACGATGATGTTGATGATTTTCTTATTTTTCTGAGTTCTGAGTTCTGCATCTCGGTTCTTGTTTTTCTAGGTTCTTGACGATGATGATGATGATGATTTTTTTATGTTTCTTCTTATAATTCTATTATCCATTGTTGTTGTTGTTCTTCTGCTTCTAGTTACTTTTGTTGTTGTTGTTGTTGTTCTGATTCTATTATTCGTTGTTGTTGTTGTTGTTGTTGTTGTTGTTGTTTCATTGGTATTGCTTCTGCTTCTGCTTCAACTTTTGGTTCAGCTTCAGCTTCTCTGTTGATTTTGGGAAAGAAGGGGAGGATATTTTCGTCCGAAAGACGATTTTAAAATTAAGTTAAATTTTAGGGACGGTTTTGTAAGAAAAAAAAGTTGAGGAAAAAAAATTTTTCAATCCCTTACCTTAGGGACGAAAATCGTACTTAACCCTTAAAAAATCCTTTAATCCATTAATATCAAATAAAATCACTATCTAATTTTTTTTTTATTTTATAAAAATAAACCTAATATATAGTC